>NC_034596.1:73679952-73689134 GCF_900095145.1 Mus pahari
AGGGAGGGAGGGAGGGAGGGAGGGAGGGACCATGCCTTCTTAAAAATGTTTCAATATCAGCCATGATTAGAGTGTTGGTACCTTTCTGCAGCATTTGATTTTCATTACTTTGAGTTTTGGTTATACTTCTCTTTCAGTACATGTCATTCTGTTTATAACTGTTTAAATGTTCATATTGCTTAGTTTGTAAGACATCCATTAGTAACAGATCTTTATCTTATGCATTTTTATATTCTTCCAAAACATTACCAGAATAGTAATGTTTTAAACTAAAATAAATAATAAATTAAAGAAAAGAAAGGGAGGAAGAAAGAATGAATGGAAGGAAGAAAGAAAGAAAGTAAGTAAGTTTACAAAACGTTTGTTGTTATGGGCACTCAAAAAATTAGTCTTTGACCTCTGCTTTAAGAGTCTCCCTTCCTAAAGAAAGTGATACATTGTGGGCTTTACCTTGCAGTTTCCTCTGTAGAGAGTGATACATAGATAAAATAAGTTGTCAATCATATCGCTTTCAAATGCTGATTCTGAACACAGTTACTTGTGTGTGGTTTTCTACAAATGGTTTGGTATATGGCACATAGTGTGTTCAGAGAATTCTACAATGGTTATTGCTAGCCTCTTCATCTGTAAAGGCAACACCCTGTGCTTCTTCAAGTGATTTAACCTGTATAATGATTAGTATAACAGCTGATTCCTAGTCTTAGATGCTGGTCGGTTGCCATTATTTGAAAGTTCTAATTTACAGGAAATCTGGCAAAAGTTTTGTTTTGTTTTGTTTTTTTAACCTGTGCCTCCAGACATATCTCCTCATGTTATGTTTATACTAAAGATACATATTTTTTCTCTTCTTTCATTATATATAAACAAAACAAAAAACTTTATCCCACCATCTTCTGACTCCATAATTCACAAAGAAATATTAAGCAATTAAATTGTTGTCCCTTATATGTAATGGCTACTTTTCTCTGGCTTATTTGAGGATCTTTTTTCTTCACTTTTAATTTCCACAATGTGGTGCTGTGCCTGGGTATAGTTTTGTTAAAATTTCCCTTTTGGGTTCACTGAGACTCTTGAACCTAGAAACTTATGCCTGTCAGATTTGGAAATCTGTTAGCCATGAGTTTGGGGGTTGGTTTCCTTGTACAAGTTTCAGTTTTATCTCTAGTGTGACTCCTGACAGGAAAATATAATCTGTTAATAATGAATATTCCAAGATTCTTTAGGATCTACTTTTGATATGCTATCTCATAATATTTCTATGACATGTCATTATGTTAACCAATGTCATCCCCCTCTCAGTTTCATTTTGCCTTTGAACTTATTCAGTGATGTTGTCAAAGGGGAGTCAGGATCAGGTATGGGAGGAGATAGGAGAGATGTACAGAGGGTCAGGAAATTGAACAGAGGTGTGTAGCAATGGGGAATGGGAACAAGGGTAGCCAACAGAAAGTCCCAGATGCCAAGAAAGCAAGAGGCTCCCAAGACCCAACTGGGATGATATTAGCTGAAATACCCAACAAAGGGAAGAGAGAACCTGTAGAGACCATATGCAGATGTTAGACATGGCCCCTGGTTGAAGGATATGAAGACACACCCTTCTCAAAAATTCTAACCCAGAATTGCTCAAATAAACTTTCAATTCTAAAGCTGAAATTCTATTTCAACTTTATATAAATTTTTCTTTCTAAAGTTTCCATGTAGGTATATTCATGATATCCTTTTCTTGACTATATTTTACTATTTTATTATGTCATGTGAAGATGCTTGTATTAGCTATGCAAAAATTATTCTTTGACAGTTCCCACATATGGCTCACCTTAGGGTTGGTACCAATGGATTTTCCCCCATAAAAAAAGAACATATTTTTCTAGTTCTTTCAATGTTGACTAATTAAAATGGTATTCTCAGTGTTTTGAATTTAGTATTTTAATAAAATAGTATCCCAGTTTAAATCTCTGGATAATGTTTATTAGTTTTAACAACCAATGTATTTGAGTATTGATTCCAAATGCCTTTACTGTACTATGGTGGTCTGAACTAATGGTCCTCTATATTCTTTGGCTCTTGAGTACTGGATTTCCAGTTGGCACTTTTGAGCAAAGCTTAGAAGATGTGGCCAGGTTGGAGAAGTATGGGATTGTGGGTGAACTATGAGATTAAAGGTTCATACCATTTCCAGTTTGCTCTCTAGGCTTCTTACTTGTGGCTTTAAATGTGAGCTCTCAGCTCCTTGCTCCCGCTGTCATGCCTGCCTGCTGTCATGCTTCCCTACCATGAAGATGAGGGATTTGTATTCCTCTGCAACCGAAAGTTCAAAGCAGCCCTTTCTTTAATAAGTTGCCTTCTCAAAGTGTATTATAACCATGACAGGGAAGTATCTTATACTGTCATGTTTTGTCCAGAAGTCTTCATGAATTAGCACAATATTTGAGCAATTCTTGTGTGTTAATGTATATGTCATACTTATGTTTTTAAAAGTCTCTCATATTCTTTTTCAAGCTTTATATATAATGTGAATATTTTTGTATATATTCACAGCTCACGGTTGATCCAGGAATTTTTGCTAGTTCATACATATTATTAAGCATCCCACCTTCTCTAGCACTCTGTACTCCAGAAGTTTTTCCATACACTGCAATTTCCAGGGACCCCCATTTCCACTTAACTTATGTGAAAGAAAAGGATATTATTTAAATAGAGTTAATTCTCTTTGCTAACACCTTTCTGGGAAAGCAGCAAAAAAAAGAAAAAAAAAGGAAAAGATATTGTTCCCACCTCAGCTTTTCATAGGGAAGCTTTTCTGTTTCCGGGGGAAGCAGAGTGTGGACAGCATTAATAGCAATGCTTGACCTTGGGCAAGTTACAGAATATAATTGGGCAAGTTTTGCATATAACGGCATGTATCTTTCCTAAATTTATACATTTTAAACTTTTCTAAACTTCATTAGCAATAGTAAAGCAGTCACTGTGCATAATATACATTAAAGAATGATTTATCATAAGGTTTTATGTTGTTTGTTTTATTTGTTCTTTTTTGTTTTGTTTTGCTTTTTCCAATTCCTGTATCTAACCAATCTCTGTATTTACAATCTCTACTTAATTTTGTAGGGGTAGCACCCAGCTACATCACTCTATAGAGCATAGGACTTTTAATACCAAGTTGTTGGACTTGTGCATTATCTTGGGCACCAAATATAGAGGAACTAGCATGTTCTATGCCTGCTCTGGCTCCTAAATAAAGACAAAGAGACCTTATGTTTATTATAAGATTCAGCACTATAGCTAGGTAGATACTCATTGATTCTAACCCTAATCTAACCCAATTAGGTTGCCTACTGCCCAGCTATGTGCCTCATTATGTACAATCTGTCTTGCCCTGACGATCCTGCTTCATCCATCCTCTCATGGCAACTCTCATGGTCACTTGCTCATAGCAAATTCTCATGGACAATTTCTCCCTCCCGTGTTCATTCTCTCTCTCTCTCTCTCTCTCTCTCTCTCTCTCTCTCTCTCTCTCTCTCTCTCTCTCTCTCTCTCCCCTTCTCCCTTTTACCCCTCCTCTCCCCCCTCCTTCCTTCCCTCCCTCCCTCTCTCTCTTCCTCTCTCTTCCCCACTAGATACCCCCTCTAGGATGAGAATTCCTACTCTTCTTCACCTGCCCAGCTATTGGCTGATTAGCTCTGTATTAACCAATCAGAGGTGATGGAAAATAAATTTTACACAAAATTGAGACAGGAGATGTTTGATAATGCTAATGTCCTGAATGCAACCAGATCTCTGGACACAGTAGTCAGTATCTGGTACAGAGTGCACAAGACCATCCCCCAAGTTTTATATATATATATATATACATATATATATATATATGTATATATATATATAACTTATATATGTATATATAACTTATATATGTATATATAACATATATATGTATATATATACATATATATAATAAGCAATAGATAATTAATAAAAATATAAGTGCTAGTTCTTCATTTTGCATAGAGATTTACCATTATAATTCTATTTACCGCATCTTCCAATTGTATTTTAAGTATTTGGTTAATTTTTCAATAACATAAAAATTTCTGTATATTAGCACATATAATAAAATATGAAGTCTTTAGTTTTTAATGAAAGCATAAAACTAATATTTTGTCATATCTTTTGCCCTACTACCTATTATTGGGAACTTTGTCTCTATACTTTAATCTGGTCAAAAACTAAATATAAAACCTCTAACACATACATTCACTGAAGTTTTCAGAAGTTGAAACTGGGCTCTTCCAAAGATCCTATTTTTGATTGCCAGCATTCACATAGTTGCTCACAAACATCTGTAATTCCAAATGCAGGGAGTCTGACCTCAGGGCAACAGGCAAACAAGTGGTAGTCAGACATACATGAAGGCAAGATATGCATACTCATAAAAATAAGCACATTCAATGTATGTGGTGGAGGATACAATTTTTCCCTTTGCTGCCAAAATTGTTTCATATTAATGCTGATTTAAAATGTGTCTAACGTACCAGGCAGTGGTGGTATGCACCTTTAATCCCAGCACTTGGGGGTAGAAGACAGGTGGATCTCTAGAGGTCAAGGCCAAACTGATCTACAGAGTAAGTTCCAGGACAGCCAGAATTACACAGAGAAACAAACAAAATGTCAAAAGAATAACATCAACTAAACTTAAATCTTTGTATCAGTGAATTAAATTATTAGATGTTAAAATAGTATGGGTTATTTTAAATTATTTATATTAATAGTACTACTATCTTGAAGAGCTTTAATTTTCTCTTAACAAAAACCAAATATACTTAGATTATAAAAAGATGATAGAAAAAAAAACCAAAGTTGGCAGATTCTTATGTAACTGTTTTATAACTTTGCAGTTATCAGAGAAAATTTTAATGATAAAAGTTATGACTAATTTTGGCCAACTACATCATAGAACAGGTTTTAGAAGTCGGCAATAAGAGCTTACACCTTCATTTGGGATTTTTTTCTTTCCTGATGTTTCAAGACAGCGTTTCTCCGTATAGCCCTGGCTGTCCTGAAACTTGCTCTGTAACTAGGCTGGTCTTGAACTCACAGAGATCCACCTGCCTCTGCTTCCTGAGTGCTGGGATTAAAAGCATGTGTTACCACTTCCAGGCATTTTTGGCATTCTGTATGCTGCTTGTAAATTTCTGCTTTATATAGTAGAAGTTTCGACATAAACACTGACTTCCAGTGTCACAGCTTCCATTGGCTGTTATGCCTTAGAATATATTAATAAGGACAGTTCCTATGTTTTCCTTAATGTCTTTCTCTTATTACCCTTTTGGAAGCGAGTTGTTTTTAGTATTAGGATTTACACAAGGAACCATGTGTGCCCTGTTTGAAAATCACCATGTAAGCCTAGAAGAAAATGCAAGCTCAGAGATGACCTGAACAAGCCTTACTTATACCTCAGGCTGCTCTTCAACTTAGAAAGTGCCTATAAAATATTTTTTAAATAGCAAACTAGGAGGAAAGAATACTCATATCTTAAGTTACAGGGAATAGCCATACCAGGCTCCTGTCGGCAAGCACTTCTTAGCACCAGCAATTGGAGGCGGGCGGGGGGGGGGGTGTCTACAGATGGTATGGATGTCTAGGTGGGGCGGTCTCTGGATGGCCTTTCCTTCAGTCTCTGTTCCAATTTTTGTGCTTGTCTTTCCTTTGGACAGAAACATTTCTGGGTTAAAATTTTTGAGATGTATGGTTGGCCATGCCTCAAATGGGGACTGGACCTATCTACTGGAGGTGGTCTCCACAAGTTGTATCTCCCCTTTGTTGGGTATTTCAGCCGAAGTCATCACTATTAGGTCCTGTGAGCCTCTTGATTCCCTGAAGTATGGGACTTTCTAGTGGCTAACCTTAGTTCCTCATGCCCCATAGCTATGTTTCTACTCAAGTTCCTGAATATCTGTACTTTTTTATATTAGATATTTTCTTTATTTAGATTTCAAATATTATCCCCTTTCCTGGTTTCCCCTCGAAAACCTCCTATCTCCTCCTCCTTGCCCCTGCTCACCAACCCACCCACTCCTGCTTCCTGGCCCTGGCATTCCCCTACACTGGGGCACAGAGCCTTCACAGGATTAAGAGCCTCTCCTCCCATTGATGACTGACCGGGCCATCCTCTGCTACATATGCAGCTGGATCCATGAATCCCACCATGTGTACTCTCTGGTTGGTGGTTTAGTCCCTGGGAGCTCTGGGGGTACTGGTTGGTTCATATTGTTGTTCCTCATAGTGTTGTTCCTAAAAGATCACCAAATGCTGTTAACCGCTAAGCCATCTCTCTGGCCTCTTAAAGTTTTAACAGTCATAGAATCACACTGTCTTACTTAGAGTTTCTACTGCTATGAGAAAAGACCATAACCAAAAACAAGTGGGAAGGAAAGGGTTTATTTCACCCTTAAAACTCTTGAGTCAAACTCCATTTCTGAAACAGAAGGCAGGAACCTAGAGGCAAGAGCTAAGACGAGTGCCTCTTATTAGGTTGCTTCAAATGGCTTGCTCAGCATGCTTGTTTTATAGAACCCAGGACCACCTGCTCAGGGGTGTGTCCCACTCATAATGGTGTGGGCCCTCCCACATCAATCACCAATTAAGAAAATGCAATATAGACTCTCTCTCTCTCTCTTTTTTTTTTTTTTTTTTTTTTTTGGTTTTTTTGAGACAGTGTTTCTCTGTGTAGTCCTGTCCTGGAACTCACTCTCTAGAACAGGCTGGCCCCAAACTCAGAAATCTGCCTGCTTCTGCCTCCCAAGTACTGGGATTAAAGGAGTGTGCCACCACTGCCTGGCTCATACAAGCAAATCTTATGGCAGCATTTTCTCAGTTAATAGATTTTCTTCCCAGATAACTTTAACTTCTGCAAGTTGACAATAAACTAGCCAGGGCATGTGCTTTCTAGAAACTTTAAGCAATGTATTCCCTTTCTTCATGTAAATAGGATATTTTGTACTTTTCTGAAATGTGTTCAATTTATAGAAATTGTCTGATTTGTGCATGTGACTTATTCTTCATTTTGTCTAACATCAGTACTACTCTCCTGATTTTGGAGCTGCACACAAGCATGTATATGCAGTGCACATGTGTATGTGGGAGTCAGATGATAATGTTGATTGTCATTCCTTGGCATTGTCTGTCTTTATGAGTCAAGCTCTGTCACTGTACTGAAAATTGTTCAAGCAGGCAAGATTGACTGTCTACCTAGTAAGTCCCAGAGTTCTGTCTATTTCTGTCTCCCTAAATGTGGGATTCTAAAAGTTCATGCCACCATTGCTGTGCTTTTCTTCTTAAATATAGGTTGTTAGGATGTGGACTCAGATCTTCACTTCTTGTTACCAACTGAGCCATCATCTCAGCCTCCACTTACACTCTTGATATTAGTATTTCTGTATTTTTCTTGCTTAAACTGTTTCAATTTGATGGTTTAAAGAACCAAATACTATCCTGCTTTTCTTTTGATCCTTATTCTTGTCTTTCTGCTTTTAACTTCTAAGTTGCCATCAGCATAGTAAGAGAACACATGAGTCTTTCAAATTCATTGTGGTCCAGTGTTTTATAATTGCCTAACTGTTTCAATTAAGTGATTGTGTTGCTCAGTTCTGTATCCTTTTATTTTGCTTTTTAATGATTCTATCGCAATCCTGAACACGTAATTTATCTGAATTGCACAAGGAAATCCTGGTTATTTACCCCATTGACTGAAAATAGAATCCTATATAATCTGCATGGATGTTTATAAAACTTTTAATAATAATAGCCTAAGCCTAGAATCAAGAAAAGTCAATTGTGAGGCAGCCATATATTTATTCAGAAATAAAAAGAAATGGTCAGATCACAAAAAGATGGGAGATGCTTAAATGCATATGACTAATTGAAAGCTGCCAGTTTGAAAAGGATGTGTAGGATTTATTATTATTATCATTATTATTATTATTATTATTATTATTATTATCTTATAGATGCTGGAAATGGTAAAAAAAAAAAACTTTAGGATAATGAAATGATCAGTATTTCCTAGTAGTTTAATTGAAGGGGGAAATATATGAAAAAGTGACTCTAGCTGACTTTTAGGGAAGTATGTTTTGTGATTCTGCCACCATTTGTGGTTACAATTCACTTTGCTGTTCATCAACAAAAGAAGTCAGGACTGGAACTTATACAGGGTAAGATGCAGGAGCTGTTGGAGAGGCCATGGAGAGATTTTACTTACTGGCTTGCTTCCCCTGGCTTGCTCAGCTTGCTTTCTTATAGAACCCAGGACTACCAGCCCAGGGATGGTACCACCGACAAGGGGCCCTCCTCCAATATCAATAAAATGCCTTACAGCTGGATCTCATGGAGGCATTTTGTCAACTAGAGCTCCTTTCTCTGTGATAATTCCAGCTTGTGACAAGTTGAAACAAAATCAGCCAGTATGTGTTTTGAGAGTCTTAAGTAATGTCTGATAGGAATGAGCCCTAGTCAAAGGGCCATATGCATCCAGGCTTTCTGCCACAATTATTTATATTCTAACATATAACATCTATGAGAGGAATATTAACTGTATATTACCAGCCTTGAAAACAGATGTTAATTGTATAATGATTCTTGCTTCTCAACCAGTGAGAGCCTTTATTCAGTGTCTAAATTTACAGACTCTCTCTTCTCCTGTCTACAATTTCTCTTTCTATCCTGGCTCAATACTATTGAGGTACAAACATCAAACATGCCATTAGACATATGTCAAATGCATAACTACATCACAAAGGATTTAGTATATACAAATCACCAGATACACAAATTAACAGATCTAAACCACCAACCAAAGAGTGTACATGGAGGAACCTGTGACTCCAGCCACACATGGGGGGGGGGGGTGGCCTTGTCAAACATCAATGGGAAGAGAGGCCCTTGGTCCTATGAAGGTTCCATGCCCCAGTGTAGGGGAATGTCAGAGCAGGGAGGAGGGAGTGCATGGGTGGGTAGAGGAGGAACCACATAGAAGCAGAGGGAGGGAGGATGGGATAGAGGTAAATAAAAATTAGGGAAACAACACCCTTCACAATAGTCACAAATAATTTAAAATACCTTGGTGTGACTCTAACTAAGGAAGTGAACGATCTGTGTGATAAGAACTTCAAGTCTCTGAAGAAAGAAAT
>NC_034596.1:73690764-73697255 GCF_900095145.1 Mus pahari
ACAAAATACCCATGAAAGGAGTTACAGAGACAAAATTTGGAGCTAAGATGAAAGGATGAACTATCCAGAGACTAACCCACCCGGGGATCCATCCCATTATCAGCCACCAAACCCAGACACTATTGCACATGGTAGCAAGATGTTGCTTAAGGGACCCTGATATAGTGGTCTCTTGTGAGGCTATGCCAGTGCCTGGCAAACACAAAAGCAGATGCTCACAGTCAGCTATTGAATGGAACACAGGGTCCCCAATGGATGAGCTAGAGAAAGTACCCAAAGAGCTGAAGGGGTCTACAACCCTATAGGAGGAACAACAATATGAACTAACCAGTACCCCCAGAGCTCGTTCTCTAGCTGCATATGTAGCAGAAGATGGCCTATTTGGCCGTCATTGGGAAGAGAAGCCTCTTGGTCTTGCAAACTATATATGCCCCAGTACAGGGGAATGCCAGGGCCAAGAAGTGGGAGTTGGTCTGTAGGGAAGCAGGGGCTGGGGGAGGGTTTAGGGAACTTTCAGGATAACATTTGAAATGTAAATAAAGAAAATATCTAATAAAAAAGAAGTATAGATAAAGAAAATATGCAATTAAAAAATAATAAAAGAAGGGGAAGGGTCCTAACTTTAAAAATAGAAATTGAGATTGCACGTTGATTATATAGTATCATCCCTCCCCTTTGCTCTCCCCTGACCCTCACTTTTACTCACCCCTGCACACCTTCAAATTCATAGCCTCTTTTTTCACTAATTGTTATTGTACACATACATGTACTTTTCTATACATACATATCCCTAAACATATTTGATTCAGCCCATATAATGTTACTTTATTTATACTTTCAGAATTGACCATTTGGGACTGAACAAACAATTAAAGTGCCCTTCCCTGGGAAGTCTACCTCTCCTGCTCTAGCTTTCTTCACTTACCTGTAGTTATTTGTAGGGTTAAGTCCTATGGCCTTTTCCCTTTTGGGGGAGGAGGGGGTAATTTATTCCTTAATCTTGTTTTACAGTTCAGACTTTATCCCCCTCCCAGTCCACCCTCAGACTGTCCCACATCCCACACCTCCTCCCCACCACCTGCAAGAGAATATTCCCAACCCACGCCCACTCCACGGGGCTCCAGTTCTCTTGAGGGTTTGGTGCATCTTCTTTGGCTGAGTCCAGACCCAGCAGTCCTCTATTGTATCTGTGTTGGGGGCCTCATATCAGCTGGTGTATGTTGCTAGGTTAGTAAAACAGTGTCTGAGAGATCTTGGGGGTCCAGGTTATTTGAGACTGCTGGTCCTCCTACAAGGTCACTCTCCTCCTCAGCTTCTTTCAGCCTTCCCTAATTCAACAACAGGGGTCAGCTGCTTCTGTCCATTGGTTGGGTGCAAATAATTGCATCTGACTCTTTCAGTTGATTTTTGGGTCTTTTGGAGTTCCCTTTTGTGAGCACTCCCTCCCTAGCCTCAACTCCATCTCTCATTTGATGTTCCTTCCTGTTGGAGGTTGGCTCTATAAGTTCCCTCTCCTTACTAAAGGCATTTCATCAGAGGTCCCTCCCTATGAGTCTTGGGAGTCTCTCACCTCCCAGGTCTCTGGTGCATTCTGAGGGGGTCCCCCCCAACCTCCTATTTCCTAAGATTTCCTGTTTCCATTCTTTCTGCTGGCCCTCAGGGCTTCAGTCCTTTTCCCTCACCCAATACCAGATCAGGTTCCCCTCTTACCCCATCACTGCTCCCCACCCCATCCACATTCCCTCCCCCCTCCCTCCCCACTTGTGTTTGCTTTTTTCTTTCTCCCAAGTGGGACTAAGGAATCCTCACTTGGGCACTTCAGCTTGTCAAGCCTTTTGAATTCTGTGATTGTATCTTGTGTTTTCTATATGGGTTTTTCCTTTTTTATGCTAATATCCACTTATTAGTGAGTACATACCATTCATATCCTTTTGAGTCTGGGTTACCTCACTCAGGATAATATTTTCTAGTTCCATCCATTCACCTGCAAAACTCAGGACGTCCTCATTCTTAATAGCTGAGTAGTATTCTATTCTGTAAATGAACCACATTTACTGTATCCATTCTTCTGCCTTGGGACATCTAGGTTGTTTCTAGCTTCTGGCTATCACAAATTAGGCCGCTATGAACATAGTGGAACTCGTGACCCTGTGGCATGGTGGGGCATCTTTTAGGTATATTCCCAAGAATGGTATATCTGGATCTTCAGGTAGATATATTTCCAATATTCTGTGGAACCTCCAGAATGATTTGCAGAGTGGTTGTACCAGTTTGCAATCACACTGACAGTGGAAGAGTGTTCCTCTTTCTCTACATCCTCTCCAACACGTGTTGTCATCTGAGGTTTTGATCTTAGCCATTCTGATTGGTGTAAGGTGGAATCTCAGAGTCATTTTGATTTGTATTTCTCTGATCACTAAGGATTTTGAACATTTCTTTAGGCATTGCTCAGCCATTCGAGATTCTTCAGTTGTGAATTCTTGGTTTATTTCTATACCCCACTTTTGATTGGGTTGTTTGTTTGTTTGTTTTTCTTTTGGTGATTAACTTCTTGAGTTCTTTATATATTTTGGAAAAAGGTCTTACAAGCAAATGTTCCCAGGAAACAAGCAGGAGTTGCCATCCTAATATCCAATAAAATAGACTTTTAACCAAAAGTTATCAAGCATGATGAAGAAGGACACTCATATTCATCAAGGGGAAAATCCAAGAGAAAGTCTCAGTTCTGAGCATCTATGCCCCAAATGCAAAAGCACCCACATTCATAACAGAGACTTTTCTAAAGCTCAGAAATATAGTCTTAAATATGCTCTTTTCCAATTCACATTATGTGCTAAGAAAATCTTGCCAAGACTATAAAAAGAGAGTGAAGACAAAGGAAAAATATAGACCAATATCTTGTCTAAAACTGATATAACATCTTCATAAAGTACTAACACACACAAAAAAAAAAATGAAGATCCAATGGACTTAAGAGAAACAAAAATGCTCACTTATTATCCTGAATCACAATATTAATAAAATACATAGTTCTACAAGCCTATGGGTATTTCAAGTGATTCAGAAAGGCATTTTTTTTCAAAGACATTTTCTGTGTAGTCTTGGCTGCCCTAGAACTTGCTGTGTAGACCAGACTGGTATCAAACACACAGAGATCCACCTGCCTCTGTCTCCCAAGTTCTGAGATTAAAGGCACATGCCACTGTTGCCTGGCCAAAACTGTATCTTATTTACAACATTTCTCCCTTCCCTTTTCTTTCAAGTTCTCCCATGTACTCCCTCCCAACTTTCCTTCAAATTCATTAACTTTATTTCCATCCATTATTGTTGCGTGTGTGTGTGTGTGTGTGTGTGTGTGTGTGTGTGTGTGTGTGTGTGTGTACCCAATAGGCTATATTGTATATATGTTTACAGTGTTGACCATTTGGCCCTGAACAAGCAGTTGGTGTGCTCTTTTCTATGGAGAGCTATCTTTCCCACTCCCACCTTACTCATTTGCCTGTAGTTTTTGTGTAGTGCTAAGGACTTAGTGTCTTTTCCCCATGCAGTTTGGCATATTCATTGGTTTCATCCATTTTCAGTTAACATTTGGGTGGTCATATTATTGAGACTGAGTATAGCTTCTGATTTTACTAGGAGACAATCACACAGCAAAGTCCCACAAAAACATTTGATAAAATTCCATATAATGCAGTAGTTTTGAGCAAACAAGGAATGGATTTTTCTTTTCTTTATTCATTAGTGCAGATGTACTTAACAGTTGCATGTTACTAATATTCTTTTATTATAAGTAAAAGTCCTGTTATAACTAACTCTTGTACATTGTACAAACCAAAGGCTTTGTATAAACATAAAACAGAATATATAAAACATACTTAATGACTACACATACATAAATTTAGTAAAAATCAATAGTCTTAGAACCAGTGGATAATGACCTCCCAATAGCTGGATAATTGAAGTCCCTGTTTCAACTAATCTTGCACATTTTGTATACTCTAGCACCTACCATTGACCCCAAAGCCACTTACACGTAGGTCAGAATTATATACAATTAACTAAGGTTAGGGCAGTGACTACTGTGATCATACAAAGATGTAATGACCTCCCCAAGCCATTCCTCTTAAAGAACATCAAAACAGCCACAGGCCCAATCCTGAGTCTCTTGCAAGTAATCATAGCTGATCTGATGAGGATTGTGACTCAGAAAACAATGCTGTATAACACCTACTGATCAGATTTCAAAAGATATACACTTCATGCTAGAATCCTGTGAGCATGCACACACACACATAAATGTATGTCTTTGGAAGTGTTATATATAGATGAATATATGTTTAATGATACCCATGTATGTATATTAAAATCATGTAGATTATGAAACTGTCGGCAGTAGACCCTTCCTTAATAAATACAATGGAAAACTATCAAGGAAGTGACTGAATTTTAACGTTGGGCCTCCACATACACTTGTTCACACATGCACTGGCACTCATAAATATGCACAGGTGTATAGGCATGTATACCACATACACATACATATAAAAAAATTCTAAAAGAAATGATTTTTCATTAATCAATATTATTATTACATTTTATACTCGTGTTTATATAATATAGTTTAAAGTATATAAATCTCATATATGAAAATTGGGATATAACTTAAGGGTAGGTATTTTTGCCCTGCAAGCACAAAACCCTGGAGTTGAGGGTCAAGGTGGGACTTCAATAATCCCAGTAGTACTTTGGATTTACTTTTTTTAGTGTCTTAGTTAGGGTTTTACTGCTGTGAACAGACACCATGACCAAGGCTGGCTCAGAGGTTCAGTCCATTATCATCAAGTCGGGAACATGTCTGCATCCAGGCAGGCAGACATGGTACAGGAGGAGATGAGAGTTCTACATCTTCATCTAAAGGTAGATCGGAGAAGACTGGCTTCCACATGTTTAGGAGGAGGGTCTCATTGCCCATCCCCATAGTGACACATTTCCTCCAACATGGCCATATCTCCAAATAGTGCCACTCCATGAGCCTACCATATTCAAACTACCACATTCCACTCTCTGGTCCCCACATGCTTGTTCAAACACATGAGTCTATAGGAGCTATGCCTGGCCATAGTATAATAAAAAAATATGTTTAATCCAACTTCCAAAATACCCATTGTCTATAGCAGTCTCAACAATGTTAAAAGTTCAAAGTCTCTTCTTAGATTCATGTAATCACTTAACTGTAATCCCCAAAGCAAGACAAGAAACCAGCTGGGCACACTCTGAAATCTACATCTCCATGCCTGATGTCAAAGCAGTCTTTAGATCTCCAACTTCTTTTTCATCTTTGTTAACTACAGCAGACTTTTTCTTCTGCCTGGTTCTACTCCGTGTTATCAGCTTTCCTTTGCAAGTATTCCACAGCTCTGGCATTTTTAACATCTTGGGGCCTCCAAAGCAACTTCAGCTTCACAGCTTGTGTTCTAATGACTGGGATCCACACATAATCTTCTGGATTTCTCCATCACTTCTCCAGCTCTGCCTTCTATAGCACTTTAGGCTCTTGTTGACTCCACTCCACTGCTGCTGCTGTCCTTGGCGGTCATCCCATGATATTGGCATTTCCAGAGTCTTCTGCTGCAAGGAGGCTCCACCAGTAGACTCTCTTTAGGATGTCAAACCTCAACTTCTTTGTATGAGCCCTTCAGTTCTGGGCCATCAACTGCAACTAAGGCTATACCTTCATCAGTACCTTCCATTGCCTCTCACAGTGCCAAACCTAAGATGCTCTCCATTATCCCTTCAGACCTTCAAAACCAGTACACCTGGGTGATTCTTACACTTTACCAAGTCTAACTGCAGCATGAGGAACAACCTTGGCTATCTCTGGAACATGAGATATCTTCTTTGTGCTTTCAGAAATATTTCCCAGAAGATTTTGCCTCAATAATGCTGGTGTCTTCTTAATCACTGCTAATTTCTTAGGTCCAGCTAACCAGCATCAGTTGTCACAGTAATCTTTTCTATTCTTGACTCTTAACCCAGAGCCACATGGCCAAAGCTGTCAAGTTCTGCTTGCTGGGGCTAGAACGTGGCCTTGTTATTCTATTACCAGTTTTCTGTTTTCCAACTCCCATGTTGCCTAAATTTGGCTGTACTGGAACTTGCTCTGTAAATTGACCTTGAACTTATAGATCTCCATTGCTGTTTCCTATATGCTGGGAATAAAGATATGTACCACCATGCCTGGGCCAAAGCTTTTCATTACCACCCAAGATTCAGATCAAAAGACAGTGTCTTCCAGCCCTAATATCTGGATCACAAGTGTGCCCTATATTTCTGGATTGTAGTTGTGCAGACCTGGCCCATGTGGTTTCAGTGGATAAGAATTTCAGTATGTGGATAAACAGCTTCAGTGCAGTAGCTGGATATAAAATTAACTCAAACAAATCAGTGGCCTTCCTCTACACGAAGGACAGACGGGATGAGAAAGAAATTAG
>NC_034596.1:73699510-73745855 GCF_900095145.1 Mus pahari
TAATCGGCCATCAGTGGGAATAGAGGCTCCTTGGTCTTCCAAACTCTATATGACCTAGCACAAGGCAAGGCCTGGGCCAAGTAGTGGGAGTGGGTGGCTAGGGGAACAGAGGTGGGGGGAGGGGTATGGGAAACTTTCGGGATAGCATTTGAAATGTAAATAAAGAAAATAATAATAATAATAATAAAATAAAAAATAAAAAAATAAAAGCTGAAGTTCACCCCAGAAGGTAATTCAAAACCCCTAAAGAGGCAGGTGACTGAAGCCATTGATTAAAAGAAAATTATTTGCTTCAAAAAAAAAAAAAAAAAAAAAAAGAATTTCAGTATGTGATCTAGAGACTGTTTGTATGGTATTTTGGTGAAGAAGAATGTGGCTGCTTTTTGCCCTTGTCTGAAGAGTCTACCTAAGGCTAAAGAGATTTATATTAATTGCATTGACAAAGGAAGTCTCAAAAAAGTCCAACAGAGACTTTATTCTCTGCTTTAGTCTTTTTAAAAAATTATTTTATTTATTTACATTCCAGCCATTGCAATCCCCTACCACAGTTTCTCATTTCCATTTCTCCTCCCACTTTCCTCTGAGAGGGTGATTCCCCCTCACCCACCACCAAGCATCCCCCTTCCCTAGACCCTCAGGTGTCTAGGGAATTAGGCACATCTTCTCCCACTGAGACCAGACCAGGCAGTCCTCTTCAATATATGTGCTGGGGGCCTCTGCTTTAGTCTTATGAAGAACATTGTAATGAAGTAATCTGAGAAAGGAAAAATATAAAATGTATGATTCAAGTAATAAAGGAGCACCAGGAAGTGAAGTGGATGGAGCTGAATCCTATGTTCAAGGAGTTAAACATGTTAAGGAAATGGAATGTAGTGGGTGGAATATGTTTGGCCTAGGGAGTGTCACTATTAGGATGTGTGGCCTTGTTGGAGCAGGTGTAGCCTTGTTGGAGGAAGTGTGTCTCTGTAGGAATAGGCAATAAGACCCTCATCTTAACCACTTGGGAGCCAGTCTTCTCCTAGAAACCTTCAGATGAAGATGTACAGCAACAAAGTCTTCCATATTCCTACTTGGATAGCCCTTTAAGCCCCACTTAAAGCATTCTACTGATTTCCAATATCCACATTCTTCCACACAAAAGCATGATCAGGCCTACCACAGCAATACCCCACTCCTGATACCAACTTCTGTCTTAGTTAGGGTTTTACTGCTGTGAACAGACACCATGACCAAGACAACTTTTATAAGGGCAACATTAAATCCCGATTTACACTGGTTTACAGCTTCAGTGGTTCAATCTATTATTATTAAGGCAGGAGTATGGCAGCATCCAGGCAGACATGGTGCAGGAGGAGCTGAGAAAAAAAAAAAAATCCATGAATTTGAAGAAGAGAAGAGACGGGGCATGAGGGTTAGTTCAAGGGAAGAAAGGGAATGTGTAAATGTTATCAACCTGAAGGGAAGGTGTAAATATTAAACAACCTGAAAAGTAAAACATTTTTAAAAGAAATTGAAAATGATCCCTCAAAGACCTTTCTATAATAAAACACCTGTTACTATCAATGGTTCTGTATATGACTAAGCTTTTTTGTTTTTTTCCCCCCACAGCAATTCATGTGTGAAATTTACTTTCTAGACTTATTGAGAAGTTAAAGAGCAAATCGAAACCCGATTCATGAATGCTTTCTAATTTAGATTTTTGAACATTAATATTACTGCATTAGGCATATTAATGAAGTGTATCCTTGAATCTTTACAATTTATAAAAGCTAAAATTAAACAAAAAGCCTATTATATAAAGGTCAGGTTACTTTAAAATAGGTACTTTATTCTCATTCCATGTTCAATCCTTTTTTTTAAAGATTTATTGTTCTAATCACTATTAAAAACATCAGTCAGAATGTCCAATTTGTATAACAATTTCTAATTGCTTATTGTAACATTTTATTTCTATAATAGTTTCCCTCATATATTTACAGTATGTTTGGCCTTTGTTAAATATTTCTTGTAATTCATTATTCAATCTTCTTTCTCCTTCTTTTCAGACCAGTGTGTGGAATAAGGGGAAAAACTCTGATAATTAACCTACCTGGTAGCAAGAAAGGATCTCAGGTAAGCATTATTTACACTAAATGGATGACACTTTATGAATGGACTTTTAACCAACTGTGAGAGTAAACAAAAAATAAATAAAAAGTTGAATACACCATAAGGCTGCTCACTACTGACACTAATCACAAATTCAAGTTATTCTGAAACAGCGCCCTCAAATTTCAAAATTCATAGAATTAGGAAAAATCATTAGAAAGAATCATAGAACTTACTAACACATAATATATATACAGTTACTGTTTATTGAAGGAAAGAATACAGATTAAAATGAACCAACAGAAGTAGATTGGGTATTTAAACATAACAGATGCAGAGCGTCCTTTGTCTTCTTCCTGTGTATTCATGATTTGTTTATCTCCATAATTTTAGTCTTTATCTCTTTAGTCTCCAATATCTTTCAGAGGCAAAGCAATGCCAAACCTGCATTATAATTCACATTGTTAGGCAATCTGGTTGCCCAAGTCCTCTGGCAAACAAGAACACTCTCAGACAGTCTAGTATACTAGAAGTCTCCCTTCTAGTAGCTACAGGCAAGGCTAGACTCTTTCTGAGTGATAATTAATCCTACAGTACATTTGGTATGGTATGGTCTGGTCTTTGGGTAAGGACTTTTACCAAACAATTAACATTACTCAGAGTTATATTTACTCTAACATTTATAGCACTTAACACAGCATTATTATTAAGGAGAATATGCCTGATTTGCAAGCAGGAACATGAAATATGGTTAGATTTAAAGAAACATGTAATCTAACCTTTAAAGACATTATGTATAGTTTCATATTTTATTGTAAGTTATTCATTTATCACCTTGATCTCTTGTTGTTTGTACTATATGACATTCATGTAGTGCTATATATCAGAAATTGCCTGAAACAATTTCCAGTTCTTTGTTGGTCAATCATTTTCTGTTGGTGTTACACCTTTAAGGAGGCTCTAATTTACTTTCCAAATTTATTTGTCCAACAATATCAGTACTGCTATGGTAATAGCAATGCCATTATAGCCTATCTAGATGTAGAACTTATACTACTGAAAAAATAAACTCCATAGATACTGGATTAAAGTAGGGTCAGAAAAATACTGAATTGCTGGAGTTTGTAAAAGTAACTATCATTTGCCAGATGTAATTGTCATCTGCAAGGCCAACTGCTAAATAAACTCATCCTTTCTAGTCATTTCTGAACTCTGGCTGGTTGGTTCAACTTGGCTGTTCTGGCTCAAATTCCTCTCCAAACTGACTGATTCCATCTGGCTTCTCTCAGCTTCTCACTGAATTGCTCTGCTTGGTCTCAAACTATCTCTGACAATTTGTTCTAATCTTTTGGCTCCTTCTTATTCCCTGGCTTCAACTGCCTCTGTTGACCTGCATTGAACTACATTCAACTCCACTCCACTGTGCCACTATACTAACTCCCAGCTGACTCACCAAACTCAGTTCCACTTACCTGAACTGACTGAACTGAGCTCTCCCTTCCTGTTCTCTTGTTTTGTTTTGTTTTATTTTTAATTTACTCTTTAATCCTTTTTTACAATCCAGACTTCATCTTCCTCCCAGTCTGCCCCCCAACTGTTCCCCATCCCATACCTCCTTTCCCCNCCCCCCATCTCCAAGAGGATATCCCCACCCCCACCCACCAGACCTCCCCACTCCTTGGGGCCTCAAGTCTTTTGTGGATTAGATGCATCTTCTCTCACTGAGGCCAGACCAGGCAGTCCTCTGCTGTATATGTGTCATGGTCCTCATATCAGTTGGTGTATGCTTCCTGGTTGGTGGCTCAGTGTCTGAGAGATCTTGGGATCCAGGTCAGTTGAGACTGCCAGTCTTCTCTAGAGTCATCCTCCTTCTCAGCTTTTTCAAGCTTTTTCCCCAATTCAACCACCCGTTCCCCAGCTTCCATCCATTGGTTGGATGCTAGTATCTACATCTGACTCAGCTGCTTATTGGGCCTCTCAGAGGGCAGCCATGCTAAGTTCATGTCTATAAGCACATCACAGCATTAGTAATGCTGTGTTAGGGTCCCAGTCCTCCCTTGAGTTGGGTCCCAATTTGGGCCTGTCACTGGACCTCCTTTCTCATGCTCTTCTCCACTTTTGTCCCTACAGTTCCTTTAGACAGGATCAATTCTGGGTCACAGCTTTTCACTGTGGGATGACAACCCCATCCCGTGTCTGCTTTCTTCTCCCTCCCAAGTGGGATTTAGGCATCCTCACTTGGGTCCTTCAGCTTCTTAACCTTCTTGAGTTTTGTGGGTTGTATCCTTGGTATTTTGTACTTTTGTGGCTAATATCCACTTATTAGTGAGTACATACTATGCTATCTCTGACTCATTCTGTGAAACCATTCTCTGATTTGTCACTTTGTCTGCCCCTCAATTAGACATCATTGTTTGGGATTAAAGGTATGTACTAAAGAATTCCAGACAGAGGGATTAAAGGTGTGTACTAAGGGTGTTTCTGCATTCCAACTAGATCACAAAGGCCTAGAAGGTCTTTGGATGTGATCAGATCAGCCATATTGCTGGATTAAAGTTCCTCAACAAGGGTTCTCTTCACAGTAACAGTTAACTGATGCATCATTACATCAGATGACCAGAATGTCTTCTGCCATGATGTTGCTCAGCTTTCTAGGCTTGACAGTTTCCAAATATTAGTTCAGCAACATGTGGCTTTACCATTTCAAGTGTTCATTATACTTGTGATATTAAACATTACCTATCTTGTTTCGAGCCTCTTTTAATATTTTAATGTAAAATTCTCTGTGTAACATAATTTTTCTTTAATTCTTCCACTTTTGGCTTCCATTCCTCCTTTCATTTATACTCCTCAAAAGTTTTACATCTTTGACAATTAGTGCTATTGGCCTAACATTTTATATTGCAGCAAGACACTGTCATCTAGAAAATTCATATATAGGAACCACATAATTATTTAAAAAATAATAAAGTTTTAAGAAAGTCATAATTTTTTTAGCTATATGTAACTATTCTCAATGGGGCATTCAAGGCATAGGTTAGAGATACTCCTGATAGTACCTCTCACTCAGTGCACGCCTATTTGTATGGTAGGGTTACACAGATAAAGAGCTAGTGGACTGTCTCTCCAATTAGGCAATATCGTAGCATCCACTAACAAGTCTAGCTTGTCCAGATGCAATAAGGGCAAAAGTGAACATCGCTGACTGAATTCTGACTTCATCCCATCCCCTAAATTAAAGATATATTTAACATCTTCTTGCTTAGAAATTGTCTTCTATTCTGGCACCCACTGTGCTATGCCCACTGTGTCAGGTTAAAAAACAAATAGTTATGAGTGTCTTTGTCCAAGTTCCCCTTTCCTGCAAAAGTGAAAAAAATCCAACTGGTAAGAATGTTCCTTATTCATCTGCCTTCCAATATTGAGTATGAAGAGACACTCATAAAGGCATATAAGAGCCCTTCATAATTTTCCCCTGTGAAGAGAAAGACAAAAGTTTGAAGTTTTTATTTCATTATCCAAGTCATTATTCCTAGGATGAAATGCTAAAACTTATTTTTATCCTCAGGAGTTACCAACATCAATCTTTTTTTTATATTAGGTAGATGGAGCAGAGCCCTAAAAGTCACACTTTATTTCTTCTCTCTGGCAAACCAACATCAATCTTAATGTATATAGACCTTTCCCCCTTTAGAATATTAGTGTTCTATGGTTTCTGGCTTATTTGTTGGCAGATAGAACAGTTATTGTTGATGTTTTATGACTCAGGGTGCAAATGAATATATCTTTACTCGGCCTATCTTGCTTTTCTGTAAGTAGCTTGTATCCACTTACCTGTTATGCCCATGTAGCCAATTTAATCATCCAAAGTGAATGTGATCACAGCCAATTTCTAATCCTATGAGAGAGTTCTTTGGATGAACATAGACATATTTACTTTATATATACCCTTGAATTCCCAGAATGATTTCAGTTGTCCCATGCATCCATGTCTCCAAATATAAGTTTCCATAGCTTTTCATCCTGAATATGTAGTTATACCATTGAGCATTTCCCAGAAGTTAGAAAAGTAAATGTATAAGTATAGCTGAGATACAACATGGAGGTATAGGTTATGCTGGCAAATCATGGGCCCTTAAAAGATCTTATGGTTCAAACATGAACTTTTTTCATTTTCTTCAGCCAGCTGCAAAGTTGGAACATTCCAAAAGATGAGCCTCACTAATGAGTACTTAAAGTTCAAGTGATTCCAAAAACCACGTACTAATTCACAAGGATTCACAGAGCTCACTGACAGGTGTTATAGCTATTATTTATATGGAGAGATAATGTGGATTAAAATTATGAGGGGAAAAGCTCATAGGGCAGACATAAGATGTTTTCATTGTCTGCCCTCATTTGGAATCAAGCACATGTTACCATGTTCTAGACACAGTGCCAACAGATATGCCAATAACTGCTGATGAGGAATGCCAACCTGAGCCTTTGGTATCCATAGTTTTCAGGATATATGGTAGTCAAAGATGCCAGCACATAAAAATACTTTATCAGACATGACATTATGATGTCTGGAGATAGCCTCAAGAAGCTGAAAGAAAATGTCAAACCTCTGTTTCATCAAGATTATATTCTTTACAATATACCGTTTTTTCATTTGTTTGTTTTGTTGGTTGGTTTTCTGTTTTTTGTTTTTTGTTTTCAAGACAGGATTTTTTTATATAGCCTTGGCTATACTAGAACTAGCTCTGTAGACCAGACTGGCCTGGAACTCACCGAGATCTGCCTACCTCTGCCTCCTGAGTACTGGGATTAAAGGTGTGCACCACTACTTCCAGGCTACTATATATTGTTTAAATGGTAAGCAACTGAGCAGAGAATCAAAAGATTAGTCATCTTTCAAACTATGGCATTAATGCTTCTAATTTTTTAAAGATATTTCTATACCTTGTAGACTTTATTAAGCTGTTGCTTTAATGTGAAAGAGAAAGAATTCCACCTATTTCCCAGACACAAATAGCTCTATATTCTGGTTATAACTCCTTGCCTATTGTTTTTTGGAGATGCATTATAGGTAATAATAGCACATGAAGAAAAGATTATATAGATTTCTGTTCACAACTCTATACAACTTTATTTCTATTTTTACTGATTACATAGTATTATGTAGTAGCTATACTAGTCTTTTTACTTTATGGTAATAAAATTTCAGTCTGAACAAAGAAAACTGATGGGTTTTTTCTTTTTTTAATTTAATTTTATTTTTTCCTTACTTTACATCCTGCTCACTACCCCCTCCCAGTCACCCCCTTTCACAATCCTTCCTCCTTACCCCCTCCCCTTCACCTCTGAGTGGGTAGAGACATCCTGGATATCCCCCAACCCTGGCACTTAGGGTCTTTTCAAGGCTAGTCACTTCCTCTCCCACTGAGGAGACAAGGCAGCCCAGCTAGAAGAACATATACCATGGACAGACAACAGCTTTTGGATAACACACACACACTAGTCATTTGGGCCCCATATGAAGGCCAAACTGCACATCTGCTACATAAATGCAGAGAGGCCTAGGTCCAGCCCATGTATGTTCATTTTTTTTAATTGAATATTTTATTTATCTACATTTCAAATGTTATTCCCTTTCATGGTTTCCCCTCAGGAAATCCCCTATCCCATCCCCCTCCACCTGCTTCTATGAGGGTGCTTCCCTATGTATCCACCCACTCCTGCCTCCCTGCCCTGGCATTCACCTACATTGGGGCATCGGGCCTTCCCAGGACCAAGGGCCTCTCCTCCCATTGATGCCTAACAAGGCCATCCTCTGTTACATATGTGGCTGGAGCCTTTGGTTTGTAGTTCAGACTCTGAGAGCACCAAGGATTCAGGTTAGTTGATTCTATTGGTCTTCCTGTGTAGTTCCTATCCCTTTCAGGCTGCAATCCTTCCTCTTATTCTTCCATAAAAGTCCCAAAGCTTCATCCACTGTTAGACTGTGGTGTCTGTATCTGTCTGAGGCAGCTTCCCAGAGGACAACATGTTCTTGTCTGCAAGCATAACAGAGTATCATTAATAGTGTCAGGCACTGGTGTTTGCCCATTGGGTGGGTCTCAAGTTGAGCCAGTTATTGGTTGACCATTCCCTCAGTCTCTGCTCCATCTCCTGATCCTTTATTTCTTGTAGACAGGATAAATTTGGGATTGGAAGTTTTTTGGGTGCTTTGGTGTCTATTGCTCCACTGGGGTTCCTGCCTGGCTATAAGTAGTAGTCTCTTCAGGTTCCACATTCCCAATGTAGTGAGTCACAGCTAAAGTCACCCCCATTGATTCTTGGGTGCCTCCCCTATGCCCAGTCTCTGTCTCATCCTGGAGATGCCCTCTACTTTTTCACCCCCAACAGTTTCAGAAATCCATTCATTTTCATGGCCATCTAGCCATCTCTCCTGTCCTTCCTCACACCTGTTCCTGAATCCTGCCTCTTTCCCTCCCCATCTTCTTCCCTCCCAGTTCCATCCCACTTCTGTCTCTTAGGACTATTTTATTTCCTCTTCTAAGCGAGATTCTGGCATCCTCACTTTGGCCTTCCTTCTTGTTTAGTTTCTTTGGGTCTGTGGAGTATAGCATAGTACTTGTATTTTATGGCTAATATCCACTTATAATATCCATGTATATCCTTTCGGGGCTGGGTTACCTCAGAATGTTTTTCTCAAGTTCCATCCAATTGCCTGCAAAATTCATGATGTCTTTGTTTTTAATAGCTGAGTAGTATTCCATTGTGTAGATGTACCACATTTTCTTTAATGAGGTTTGTTAGATCAAAGTGTCACTCTAGCAAAACATTAGAAAACTATCATGCCTTTCAATTCTTTCTATATAAAGCACAAATAAATACAAAGGTATATCAAAATTATACTTTGAAAGCATAGTGTGCATTCATTTAAGCACCAGAACCTCTAACATATGAAAAATACTATATGCTGTTATTGTTTCACAATTCTCATTAAAAAGATGTTTCAGATATGACTCATTCTTGAGATGGATACAAATACAAGTCTAAAAAATAGGAAGGACTACAAATCCAAAAATGGGAACCAATACGACACCTGGTGGTATTAAATGCCTTTAATCCCACTACTCAGGAAGCAGAGGCAGGTGGATCTCCTAGTTCAAGGCCAGCCTGGTCTTGAGTTCCAGGATAGCCAGGGCTATACAGAGAAACACTCTCCCAAAAAAGAATCAGTTTGACTGTCACCATTTTATATGTTTGTTTACAAGCCTAACTTTTTTTCTTTTTATTCTTTCTTTATTTTTTATTTTTTCTTCTTTTTTATTTTATTTTATTTTTTTTGGTCTCTGGGCAGGAATGCTTTCAGTTCATACTGCCAGCTCTACCTCATGCCATTGACCTTTTACGTGATGCCATTGTAAAAGTAAAGGAGGTGCATGATGAACTTGAAGATTTACCTTCCCCACCACCTCCTCTTTCTCCACCTCCTACAACTAGCCCACATAAACAGACAGAAGACAAAGGAGTTCAGTGTGAAGAAGAGGAAGAAGAAAAGAAAGATAGTGGTGTAGCTTCAACAGAAGATAGTTCCTCATCACATATAACTGCAGCAGCTCTTGCTGCAAAGGTAAGTCTGCTGAGAAATACAGCATTCTGAAGCACCCATGCCTACATTACTGATATCATCCCTCTTTCCATCTCATCCTTCCATAAGTTAATGCTTCTTGAAAGCATCCTAAAAATGGAACTGGAATATCCATTACATTCTATCAGTGTCTCTGTCCTGGTGCAGGTTCTTTGTAAGCACTAAAGTTAGTCTGAGCTCTGAGGCACTAATGATATGTCATTGCCTAATGACGTTACAGCTACATGATAAACAACATAACATTTAAGAACTTCTTAAAGTTGCTGTAAATATACAATGATTGTATATTTAGAACATCAAAAGTCCACAGATTCTTAAAGAGATAGAAAACAAAAGTAAAAAACCTTAGATGACTCTTGAAGTTAGTTTAAAAGAGTAATTTAAAGTTTTAATAAAGTAATTTAAATTTTAAAATGACACTAAAGTTTAAATGACATAAATTTTCTTTAGATGAATTTTTAAATAAATATAGTACCAGACGCTACTTGAGTAAATTTGGTCATCTTAAAGTCTCAGAACATAATTTATGTTATATTTACACCTAGAGAAATCCAGTTGCTTTGATTTTATATCTTTAAAAAGTAGCATATCATTTTTAGGAATGATAATAATTTCCTGGTAGATATTTTACAGGTTAAAATTTTAATTACTATATGAAATTAGATAGGTCATACAAATATTTTGGCTATGACCATAGAAAAATCTCTTTTAATTTTTAAAAAGTTTATTTGCTCCTTTATTAAGTGAACAATATAAGAAAGTTGTTACTTTGTTACTATTTTTCTAGCACTTAGGAAAATACAGTTTTTCAGTAATAGTTCAGAGCAATAACCAGGATTTATTGAGCTGTAAGAACTTTGATAAAGTCAAGGTTTAAACATGTTTAGTCAAATCACCTTTTCAGCATTATATAATTCCTTGATACTACTTTATAGCTATATTAGTAAATGCTACTGATATAAGTTTTCAAATCTATAAAACTTTTTCATATGGCTTTGTTCTGAATTCCTTATTGAAATTAAACAGATTAGAGTCACCTCTAAATCCTTTTCACATTCATTAGGTAATCATTAGTTCTTTAATTGAACACTATCTATAGATTGATTCTGTCTGTAGATCATTCAATAATCTTATTAAATTTTAATCATACCATTAAGTATTGAAGTAGAATTTTTAGTGGAACCAATTAATAAAAATTCATTCATTTTAAAATCATTACATGTTCTTTCTTTTTTACCCATAAGGGTAAAAAAAGACCTTTAATTTTGGTTGTAAAGGAAAATACTTACAACATATAAAATCAAAGCTGATTTTGTCACTTTGACTTTTAAAATTTTGGCACCTCATTGTTCCATTTGTTTTCATTTTTCTTTGGTCATTTTGCTTATATAAATTCATGTTTTACTCTCATTGTATTCATAATTGTTATGTGTTATACATTAGAAGCATCCATTCTACACCAGTCCTGCTGTTTTCATGGCAAATCATGGGCAGCCCATCCCTGGTCTCATCAGTTATTCCCATCATGCAACAGACAGTGCAGATAAACGGGTAAGACAGTGCATTTTGAATAATGATTTTGAAACTATATATCATACTTCTTTATTTGGAGGTGGGCTATAACATGGGGAAGATGAGTTATTTTATTGTGAAAGATCTTCAGGGTCATTGATCATAATGATATCCTTTATGCTTAACTTTCTTTGATATCATTAAATTTATATATTCTATAATGGTGTCTTTTCATCACATGACTTTCAAGAAATTCATTGCTCTGGAAGTCGGGTTTTGGATCTTTGTTTTTTTGGATTTTTTGATGTTTGTTTGTTTGTTTTAATTGTTTTTTAATACCTTTAAATAAATTGCCTAGCTTAATTTGGATGTCCTCTTAGGTGGATTACATTGTGTCTTAACATCTAAAAAGCTTGATCAAGCTAATATTTAATTTGTAATGGCTTTATTTTTTTCATGAACTTTGCACCTCATCTTGTTTTCCTTAATTGCGTTCTCATTTGCAACTACTGACAGCTCAGTCTGCAAATTCCATGATCATTAATCTTTAGAAACAGGCATCTAAAGATACATATTACTTTTCTACTCATGAAAAACAAAGATTTAAAATTAAAATTATTAAATATAAATCACTTAACAGTAATAATCTCGGCCATGGATAGAAAGCAAAACAACAAAAAAACTATCTCCATCCATTCTTAGCATATGAAATAAAAGGAGAAAGAAAACCAACACATGAAGTGAAACTTGGCTTTAATATTTTTTTTACTCTATCTTTATTTCTTTTATTATTAGTAAATTTTTTTCCTATAGGTTCTTGATATTTTTCTCTCTCTTTTTTTTTTTTTTTGAACTGTTTCACTTATTTACATTCCAGATGTTGCCCCCTTCCTGGTCCCCCCCCCCCAAGTTCTTCATCCCATCCACCCTCCGTTTTGCTTCTGAGAGAGTGCTAACCCACCCATTCACCCAACCCCACCTCACTGCCTCTAGTATCCCCCCTCCCCTTCCCCAGGGCATCAAGTTTCCAAAGGATTAGGCACATCCTCTCCCACTGAAGCTGAACAATGCAGTCCTCTGCTACCTATCTGCCAGGCCATGGATCAGCCATGTATGCTCTTTGTAGCTTAGTCTCTGAGGGTTCTGAGGGGTCCTGGTTAGTTGATACTTTGTTCATCCTATGGGGTTACAATCCCCTTCAGCTCCTTCAGTCCTCCCCTAACTTCCATAGGAGTCCTCAACTTCAGTTCAATGTTCAGCTGTAAGTTATCTGCATTGGTCTCACTCAGCTGCTGGTAGAACCTCTCAAAAGGCAGCCATGCTACTATATAGTAATATGTAGTAAAAATAGTATCAAGGCCACCCACCTATCTTCAAAATTTTTGACCAAGAATTGTTCCTATCTAAAGGAAATGCAAAATTGAGCAGAAACTGAAGGAAAGGCCGTCCAGTGACCAGCCCAACTTGGGATCCATCCTGTACACAGGCACCAAACCCTGACACTATTGCTGAAATTTGGCTTTATATACTTAGAAATTATAGTATATATAACTTTGGGGCAAGCCCAACAACTTAGCACAAGCAGTCTTTTAGAAGATAAAGATAGCAATATCAAATGTATAATTGAATATTTACATTCCACAAGGCATATCTGGTTGAAAATAAACTTGGGTTAGTCAGAAGGCACAGCAAATTTAAATTGGGGTTAGCAAATGTTAGTGAAATATTCATGAATTCGTGAAGCTACCAAATTGGAAGGGTATCTTTTTGTTTATTCGTTTTATAATGCTATTATAACCATTATAGAAAACATTGAGTTTTTGAAATAAAGTCATTCCAAGATTTTACAGTTATAACCAGTATTATAGGTTAGCATGTTCTAATAATAGATTAGATCCTCAAAAATTTTTTGAGGGCTATAGAAATGAATCAGCAGTGAGGGTATGCACTACCCTTCTGAAGAACCTGAGTTTGATTTCCAGCACCAATGTTAGGTAGCTCACAACAACCTTTAACTCCAGCTCAAGGGGGAGCCAAGCCTTCTGGCCTTTGTGGGTATTTGAACTCATGTGCATATCTACAAATAGATACAAACATGTTCACAAAATTAAAAGTTTGAAAGATAATAAATTATAATCTCTTAAGAATTGAGTAATGTTTATCTTCAGTTCTCCCAAGGATTTACAAAATTACTACATATGAAAGAAGATAATTATCACATATGATAAATAAATTATTGTGGCCTAATTTTGCAAAGCACCTAATTTGAAAATAGCACTTTAAAAAAAAATTTTTTTTACATATTTTCTAGTTGTAGTTATCTGATTCGTTCCCATCTACTTCAGGAGGGGGCTTCTCTAATAATGTCTGAGAGTACTGGCCTATGGATATAACAGATGTCACTGGGAGTCATTTTATTGCTATGTTCCTTTTATAGAATTGTCATATTTGGCTTTCCCCTGGGTGCCTAGCCTATATACTCAGGTTCATGGCCACTAGAGCAGTGAAAATGGATTCTATCTCATGGGATAGGCCTTAAATCCAATCAGATATTGGTTGATCCCATAAGCTTTGTGCCACTATTGTACTAGCGCATCTTACAGGCAGGTTCACTTTAGAGATTGAAGAATTTGTAACTGGTTGGTATTTACCTTCCTCCTTTGATAGTGTGCAGAATGTTCCAGGACCATGACCACTAGTCAGTATTGGGTGAAGGCTATATATAGGCAGGCACAAATTCTACTTCTCCATTTTAAGTGAGTTTTTTAGGTGTTTCTTAAGCAATAGGATCTTACCATCAGTTTGTGGAGCATAACCAATAACCTTGTCAATAACCTGGCTCATGGGGCCCCTCTGGCTAATAACTGTATTAACTATAATCCATTCCTAGAAATGGAGACTTCATCTGATGAGAGATGTCCAGTTGAGGTACTATCTTACCTGTTATTTAGCAATTCCATTTAGGTCACTTTCATATATGTATATATTTTAGGAAGTTTCTACTCTAATGGATTTCCATATGGAAAAAAGCTCTCATATGGCCCTGAGTTTTGATTGACCCTCTCCATATTCCCTCTTTCAGAACCCCTCTTTCCTCTTCCTCTTCCATTTTGTCTTCACATTCTAGTCCCCCCACCCCTCCATCCATAACTATTCTATTTCCCCTTCCTAAGGATATCCAACCCTCTCTTCTAGTCCCTGACTTTACCAAATTTCTGTGATATGGCGTGTAGCCTGCTTATCAAAGACTTAAGAGCTAACATTCACATATAAGTAAATACATACTCTATTTTTCTTTTTGAATGTGAGTTATTTAACTGAATTTTGGGTGTGGGTTACTTCACTCAAGAGGATTTTTTTTCTAGTTCCCTCCATGTACCTGTGCATTTCATGTTTTCATTATTTTTAACATTTGAATGGTATATCATTGTGTAGATGAAACATATTTTCTTTATTTATCCATTTCCAGATTTTGGCTGTTATGAACAAAGCAGCAATGAACAGAGTTGAGCGAGTATCTCAGTAGTATGATATTATAGTGATTTATGTATATGGCCAAGAGTGGCATAGATGGATCTTGAGACAAATCTGTTCCTAGCTTCTTGATGACCCTTGCCACACTGATTTCCATACTGGCCATATACTTATGCACTCCCACCGTCAGTGGATGAATGTCCCTCTCACTTCACATCCTCTCCAGAATGCGCTGTCATTTGTTTTATTGATCTTGGACATTCTGACTGGTATAAGATGAAATATTAAAGTAGTTTGATTTTCATTTTCCTGATGACTAAGGAAATTGAGCACTTCTTTAAGAACCTTTCAGCCATTTGTATTTCCTCTTTTGAGAAAACTCGGTTTTATCTGTACCCCATTTTTAATTGGGTCATTTGTTTTCTTGATGTTCATGTTTTTATTTATTTATGTTTTTGGTTTTAGTGTATTTTATTATTTTTCTTAGTTTTTATTATTTATTTAAATTCCAGTCATTGCCCCACCCCTGCTTATCCCATTCCTTATTCCATTCCTCCTCTCCCTTACCTCTGAAAGAGTGCTCCCCTCCTCCAACAGACCTCCCCCTTCCCTGGAGCCTCAAGTCCCTTGAGGATTAAAAGCATCTTCTCTCACTAAGGAGAACAGGGAGACCTCTGCTATATATGTGCCAGGGGCCTCAGACTAGCCCATGTATGGTGTATACACCTGCTTTCTGGGAAGCATACATGGTTTCTTAACCTGGGGTCTGGTTAAGTTGAGACTCCTGGCCTTCTTATGGGGTCATTCACCCCTTAATACTACCAAAATTTGGCCCTCTTTTGGACATGGATTAGTAAAGATCTTTTCCCATTCTGTACCCTTCTACTTTATCTGAATGATGGTGTCCCCTATAGTGGAAAAGCTTTTTAGTTTAATGACGCCTCATTCATTAATTGCTGATCTTGGCGCTTGTGTTATCAATGTTCTGTTTAGAAAGTCTTTTCCTTTGCCACTGAATTCAAGGCTAGTCCACACTTTCTCTTCTTTCAGATTCAGTGTGTCTAGTCTTATGTTGAGGCCCTTCATCTAATTAGAGTTGAATTTTGTTCAGAGTGATAAATATAGAACTACTTCTTCTACATATAGCCATCCCAGTTGACCAGCTTTAGTTAATTTAGCTAAGGGTATACCATTTGTATTGATTTCATTGATTCTTTGTATTGCTTGTTTCTGTTATTGATTTTTAGTTCAGAGTTTGATTATTTCAAGTCATCTATTCTTTTTTAGTGTTATGCATTTTATATTACAGTTTTCAGGTGTGCTGATAAATTACTACTAAGAGATCTTCCCAGGTTTTTTATGGGTATGAATTTACTGGTATGAATTTGCCTCATAGAGAACAACATTTGTTGTACCCCATTGTTTTGGGTGTGTTTCATTTTCATTCAAGTTTCAAAGTTTTTAATTCCTTCTTAATTTCCATCTTGACCTACTTTTTATTTGGTAGTGAGTTGTTTATTTTTCATGAAAATATATATTTTTATAGATGATAGATGGTATTAATTTAATTTTGTAATGTCTGTTGATGCTGCTTTGTATGTAGTCAATTTTTAGAGAACGTACCATAAGCTTATGAGAAGAAGCTCTTTTGTATTTGTGTGAAGTGCTCTGTAAATATCTGCTCTTTTAATTTGATTTATGATATTATTTAACTCCAGTGTTTTTCTTTTTTGTTTCTGTCTTGATGTTTTGTCTGTTGGCAAGAATGATATAGAAAAGTCACCATCTATCATTTTATGAGAGTTGATGTGTGATTTTAGCTTTAGCAGTGTCTCTTTTGTGAGCTTGGTTCCCTTGTGTTGGTGCCTAGATACTTAGAATTACAATAACCTCTTCAATGAAGTTTTGTTTTGTTTTTTCCTGGTATGTATATGTAGTCCTTCCCCATCTCTTCTGATTACTTTGCTTTGAAATCTATTTTCTCAGGATATACCTGCTTGTTTCTTGGGTCCATTTGTTTGGAATATCTTTCTATTCTTTTACCCTGAGGTGATGTTCATCCTTGATGTTAAGGTGTGTTTCTTTAGTGCAGCATAAGAATAAATCCTGCTTGCATCTAGTATATTAGTATGTGACTTTTTATTGTGAAATTGAGACCATTGATGTAGGGGTTAGCAATGAGCAATGCTTCTTGATTCCTGTTGTTTTGTTATTATGATGTGGGTCTTCCCTACCCCTTTTTACTTACTGGTCTTGGATTATTTATTCCTTGTGTTTTGGGAGCCTGGCTAACCCTTTCAAGTTGAGTTTTCTAGCACTTTCTATAGCACCGGATTGGTAGATAGATACTGTTTAACTTTGATTTTTATTATAGAATGTCTTTTTGTCATAGTTGATAGTTTTGCTATGTATAGATGGACTGACATCTGTGATCTCTCAGAGTGTGAAGAATATCTGTCCAGGTCCTTCTAGCTTTCAAATTTTCCATTAAGAAATGAGATGCTATTCTATTGGGTTTGCTTTTGAGTTCCTTGATCTTTTCCCTTACAACTTTTAATATTCTTTCTTCGTTATTTAGTTATTAGTATTGTTCCTGTTTATTTGGTGTTCTGTGTGCAGTTTTTACCTTGACAAGCACCTTCTTCTTTAGGTTATGAAATTTTTCTTCTATGATTTTTGTTGAAAATATTTTCTGAGCCTTTAACCTGGATATCTTATCTCTCTGTTTCTATTATTCTTAGATTTGGTTTTATTATAGTGTCCCAGATTTCCTGAATGCTTTGTGCCTGAATTTTTTGATTTTAACATTTTCTTTGACTGACATGTTTATTTCTTCTACCTTTTCTTTAATGGCTGAAATTCTCTCTTCTGTGTCTTAGATTCTGTTGGCCAGATTTACCTCTGAGGTATTTGTTTGTCTTCCTAAATTGTTCATATCCTACTATTTGCAGCTAAGGTTTTCACTAGTGATTTTATTTCTACCTTCTTAAATTGTTTTTATTATTTTATTCCGCTGTGGGTTGTTCTGGGTTTTTTTTGTTTTTTGTTTTTTGTTTTGTTTGTTTGGGTTTTTTTTTTTGTATTTTCACAGACTTCTTTAAAGGTTTTGTTCATTTCTTCTTTAATGTCATTAACCAATTTCATATTTGACAATTTGAAATCCTTATCTTATGATTCACCCATATGAATATCTCCATGCCTACAGTAGTAGGCTTATTAGTTTCTGACAAGTATATTATCTTGTCTGTTCAGTGCATTTTTGTACTGGTGTCTAGGTATCTGGATTATGAAGAGTGAGGTGTTTCTAGATATTGATATTGGCTCTTGTCTTTATTGTATTGGTGTTTTGTTCTTTGATTGCTGTTGCTCTCTCAGGATCTTACACATGTGCCCCTGGTACAAGTTGGCCTCTTCAAGTTGGTGGGTGGCAGAGCTCTAGTAATAGAGATGTGCTAGGAGAAAATGCTGAGAGGGACTTTGGGAAAGAGCTAAAGGGATTCTGCCCACACCAAGTGGCCAGATCTCCAGGGAATTAGAGGTGGAGTAGAATAGATGCTCCTGCAAGTAGGTCTCAGTAGTACAAAGGATGTGTTTGTAAAGACAGGGATGAAATTACTAGGTAAATCCTGAGTCTTTACCAAGAGTTGGAATTTCTAGTGAATGGTGTTGATATTGGAGGAAGGACACTTGCAAGCAAGCTGCTTCAGGATAAATATGGAGAGATTTTGATAGAGGCATTTTAGTGGAAGACAAGAATAGTGAGGACTTTCTACCTGAGTCCCAGCCAGGTGTTGCCACCATATGTCCCTGAGACAGTGTTTCTACATGTCAGTAGCTGACACAAGTAATAGGGATGGCCTAGAAGAGAGGATTATGAGGGTCTATAGGAAACAGTCAGCTAAGGTGAATCCCCTCTGAATGGCAGGGGTCCACAGAGAATGGAGGTACGGTAAGAGGAGGAGCACCTGAAAGCCAACTGCTTTAGGGCTGAGGCAAGACTAGAGATACTTTAATGGAGGACTGGAAGGAAAGTGAAAATTGTCTGTCTGTTGCCAGGCTGGTGTAGCCTTTCAAGATCCCAGATAGGTTTTTCTAGGTGTTTGCACCCTCAAGTTCACATTCTTAACCTGGCGATCTGTGTCCAATACTCGAGCACAAAATAACTGAGTTATTCGTAAGTCTAAAGTAATAAAATTGATAACATAAATATTTATATTTAAGATTATATACATTATTTCTTATTTTGTTTATATTTTTGTAATAGTGATATTCGGTCATATCAGCCTTCACCATAGATATAACCTAATAGCCAATGCTTATTAAGTATTTACTATTTCAAAATGTTAAGTAACTTATGACTATTATCTTACTTAACCATTAAAATATTACAAGAATCCAGATGCTGTAATTATCCTCATTTTTCAGATAAAGAATGTGTTGCAGAAATGATATATTTTTCAGTGTCGTAGCATAAATAAGATTGCACACTTAAGTAATTGATTTTTAATAAAGACAAATATATTGGGACTAAATTTAGAGAAAGCAGAAAGGCAGTGTGGATTCCTATGGAATTAGTAAGCAAAAACTCTATTGTTCCTAGCTGAATTGTGGCTAAAGGAATCCTGAGAATTCTAGGAAATCTATTGTCATACATAGAAAGAACTATATATACAAGAGCAGAACCATGAGAGGCACATCTAAACTCTGAACTGCTAGAGATGAAGCAATAAAAATAAGTGCAAAACCTATTCTCTTCTAATCCATGGTCTATGCCAGGCCTTGACATCTGGAACCCAACTGGACATCCAAGAGTACAAATAAATAGTTGAAGGTCTCCATAAAGGTCAGTTAGAAACAGAGAGAATAAAATGCTGGAAAATGAGATAATAAATATCTAGGAATTTCTTGCTCAAGAAATCAGACTATTAAATGGCAAAGCTAGTTATTGTGTGGCATGCATTTCCTCTTAACCATGCTTGAGGTCTAGTTCTCACTAAATTATTTTACATTTTATTTGCCAGAAAAAAATATAAATGTAAAAATGTGTAAAATAAATACTATATCTGCTTGTATATAATAAGTGAAACCAATTGAATGAGAGCTCAACAACAAAGAATGACCAAAAAAATCAAAAACAAAAAAAAAAAGTGAGTACTGATTATTTTTGGCCTTTTCGTAGTGTTAAACAATAGTCATTCTTGTTTAGATTCCAGACTCCATCATTTCTCGTGGTGTTCAGGTGCTCCCACGAGACACAGCCTCCCTTAGCACTACTCCTTCAGAATCGCCCCGTGCTCAGGCTACATCTCGCCTCTCTACAGCTTCTTGTCCAACACCAAAAGTAAGTATAGCTACTTGAGTCTTATTTTTCTCTATTATGAATTCTGAGAAAACTAACAAATGTTTTCCCTGCTGTCAAGGTTGGATTGCATGCAAAATACTGGTAAAAATGAATGAATACATATCACCCATTGTCATAGATTATCTTATTAGGACAGTAGACATTTGTATAGTATGCCTGCTCCTACATCACAGGTAAAAATAGCACGTCCTAAAACTTCTGTTGTTTCCAGTAGACCTGTTGTTTTTAGAAAACTTAGCAATGTAATTGTAAAAAACAATTATTCTGAGAATAAATGTATTTTGGGCCAGTAATCAGCAATATTAACAAGATTCTATAAAGAGATTTTTTTTAAACTCCAGCCTACGGTACCTACCTGCTCTGGTATCATTCCAAAAAATTTTTCAAACAGAATCTATTTGGAATGTTGCTGCCTATTATTTGGAAACAAAACTAAATTTGTTAGAAAGAAAGTTTTAATGCCAACCTTTGGGAAAGGGTGGGAGTTTCTTCGTTTTTGGTTTTTTATACTCTCTTTCAGAATTGTGGTGAAGGAAATATTAGACATGATTTACAGCTTCATGTTTTGTGTGTATGGTAAAATAATGAGCAAGCTTTCATACTATTATACCTTCTTGAATATCTCCTCTATGGATAAATCACTCACTTGTTCTTTCAAGTTCTCTTTATGAGGGGACCAATACTATTATCAAAAGGTTACTTTCTTATTTAATGAGACATTGAGCTTGTTATCAAGTTATGTAGTGAGTTTATTCTAAAAGCATGATATTTTCAAATTGACCTTTTTCTCTGTCATCAGATTTAAAAGCAAGTATAGCTGTCTTTCTCAATTCCAAGTTTTCTGCAGTTTTGTGAGTTATAATTCCTTCTCACTAGAAATTATCTTAAAATTTTTGATGTTATAATTTAGTCTGTTTTACATTATATGACTGATAATAGAATATCCAGGAAAATCTTCATGATAATACTCTTGCTATATTTTTATATCATTGTATTTAGATAGGTCTCAATATAAGTAATAAATTTATCATTTAAAATTTGATGTTATAAATCTTTAAAAAAGAAAAACTATGAAAACATTCTATCATAAAATATTAGTGCTACTTGGGTACTGGCCACATTTGAAACTAAATGAAAATATGAAGATCTGAGTTGCATTAAAAAAAACTTACTCATTTTATTATATCACTTAAGTAAAATAACGTATAATTTGTATGGCATTAAATTCTGATTATAGAAACTAAACCTTTTTATAAAGTCCACAAAATATCTAAAACTAAAATTTAGTTTCACTATAAGATGTTTTAATCTACCATATATTAAGACCTAGCCGCTGAAAATAGTCAGACCTATAGAATAACCTTTCTATGTTTCAGATTAAGCATAAAGTGTGTCATGTATGGACATACATGTGCAAATGAGTTTTCTTTGCTTTTGGAATATCATACAGTCTTTAATGATCAGTTTTAGAAAGAGCTCTTGGCCTGGTAATAGATGTAGATTCCAGTACTTGCGTCTACTTTTTAAAAAATCTCACTATTTTAGGCAAGACGTGTAATATTTCTGAGTTTTGTGTCTATTTGAGACTATCTTTGCCTAGTTGTAAGAAAGGAATAATGAGCCAGTAGACAGTATTTGCTGACACTGAAAACAAAACATGCTACTGCAAATTATAATAAAATATAATTTGTTATAATTCATCAACAGGAGTGCAGAATATTTGTAGAGTTATTTTCAAATGCATTCAAGTAATTGTTCATGAAAACTTAAACATTTAGGATGTATCTCAATGATAGAATATTTGAAAAACATGTTCAAGGATTTGAGGTCACTCCCAGCACTAGATAAACACAAAATAAAAAGCCATGGTAGCCCACTTCTGTAATCCTAAGTAAAGAGGTCTCAGGGTTTTTACTTCAAGACCAACCTAGGCTACATAGCAAAACCATGTGAAAAAAAATAAAAGTAGCAATGAATCAAATCTAATGATTTTTTTCCACAGTGTTTTAGTCGTTTCTTTAAGTTTTAATACTGAGTAATAACTAAAATGAAAATCTTTCTGATCATGTACAAATGAGCAGTGATTTCACTAGGTAATGACAGTATCAAACAGTTAACGTTATTATGTGTGTGTGCATGTGTGTATGTGTATGTGCATATTATATCTTCACTTTTGTTTTGATCCTTTAGGATTCTTCCATCTATAAAAAGAAGAAATTCTCTGTAAAATATAGTTTTGTAAAAAATTTTGGTTTTGTTGTAGTTGTTGTTTGTTCATCTCAGTCTAATGATGCCAGTCAAATATTAAAGGTAACAATGTTCATAGAATAAAATTTTCTTTAGCAATATTTATTTCTTGGATCATTTAGTATTTTATTTTCATGAGGAAAATTGTTTTTATCAGATAGTTTCTTATAATGAATTCTTATGAGAATGAATGCCAATCTTTTCGCATTGTGGAAGTACAGAAATTCTTAAGAACAAATGTAGGTCATTTGCCTTTTATTGCTATGAATAAAATAGTGCATAAGCCAAAGAGATGAAATGGTAATTTGATTCTAAACCTAAGTTCCATACTGATGATGGTCTTGCAAGAAGGAGTTGATAAAAGACTAAGTCTGTAACTTAATCTTTTTAATTAACATGGGGTTTTTTGTCTTTTATTTATTATTTACTTATTTACACTCCAGATTTTATTTCCCCATCCCTAGTCCAGCCTTGAACTGTTCCACATCCCATACTTCCTCCCCACCCCCCTGTCTCCAGGAGGATGTCCCCATCCCCCACTCCCCATCCCACCTGACCTCTAAACTCCCTGGGGCCTCCAGTCTCTTGAGGGTTAGGTGCATCTTCTCAAACTGACCCCAGACCAGGCAGTCCTCTGCTGTATGTGTCTTAGGGGCCTCATATCAGCTGGTGTATGCTGCCTGGTTGGTGGTCCAGTGTTTGAGAGATCTGTGGGTCCAGGTTGAGACCACTGGTACTCCTATAGGGTTGCCCTCCTCCTCAACTTCTTCCAGCCTTCCCTAACTCAACCACATGGGTCAGCTGCTTCTGTCCATTGTTGGGGTGCAAATATCTGCATCTGACTCTTTCAGCTGCTTGTTGGGTCTTTCGGAGTTCAGTCATGATAGGTCCTTTTTGTGAGCACTGCCTCCATAGCCTCAGTGATAGTGTCAGGCCTTAGGACCTCCCCTTGCGCTGGCTCCCACTTTGAGCCTGCCACAGGACTTTCTTTTCTTCAGGCTCCTCTCCATTTCCATCCCTGTAATGCTTTCAGACAGAAACAGTTATGGGTCAGAGATATGACTGTGGGATGGCAACCCCATCCCTCACTTGATGGCCTGTCTTTCTGCTGGAGGTGGGCTCTGTAAGTTCCCTCTCTCTACTGTCAGGCATGTCATCTAAGGTCCCACCCTTTGAGCCCTGAAAGTCTCTCACCTCCCAGATCTCTGATGCATTGAAGAGGGTCCCCCACCTCCTACCTCCTGAGGTTGCCTGTTTCCATTCTTTCTGCTGGCCCTTAGGGCTTCAGTCCATTTCCCTCACCCAATACCAGATCAGGTTCCCCTCTCTCCCCTAAGCCCCTGTCCACTTTCCATCCCAGGTCCCTCCCTCCCTCACTCCCCACTTGTGATTGCTTTCTTCCCCCTCCCAAGTGGAACCAGAATGATTTAGAACTTAGCTCAGTGCTCATTTTCAGTTATGACAAACAGCAAAATCTGTAGGAAAAAAAAAAAGGAAGAAAAGAAAAAGCTTGAAATAGAAAATAATGACAAGACTAAAAGAAGAAATCTAAAATTTCAATGCATTCATAATTCTTTTTAAATATTGTTAAAATTGAGAATATTTTAAGGACTGATTTTACCCTTTCCATGCATCTGAATTTTAACCCTTTTACAAGGTAATGTAGATTGTAGCCACCATGATCCCTTGTGCTATAAAATTAGAAAACAATTTTATGATAGGCAGAGGGAAAAGAATCTGTGCCTAAAACTACCAGAAAATTGTTTTGTTATGCTTACAAATAAAATGTTAACACTTTTTATATCTAATTGAGTAAAATTTATGTAGTTGTTTAAAAGAATATAATATTTTCATGAAAGCCATGTTCTCTTAATATATTAGTGTCTAATCTTGCATTCAAACAGCATACAGATATAGGACTTCTTTTAGGAGTTTTTGTTTGTTTGTTTGCTTTGAGAAAAATAATCGTGCTCAGACTAGGAAAATGGCTCAGTGTCTAAAGTGCTTTTCTTTTCATCATTAGGACCAAAGTTTTGATTCCTAGCATTCACATAAAAACTCAAAGGGTATGTCAGCCCACCTGTAATCCCAGCATAGAGGAAACTGACACAGGGCATCTCCAGAGTAGGCTGTCAGGATACACTAGCTGAATCAGTGACCAATGAGTTCAAGTGTGTCTATTTCTAGATAAGGTAAAAATGGACCAAAGACATCTGACATCAACCTCTGAGCTCTATACACTTAAAATACTTACACATGTACCTACATGTACACACACACACATGTGGAATACATACCACATACATACATGCATATATATATGCATATATATATATATATCCTCCAAAAATATAAATATAATTTGCATTACTCAAAGCTTTCAGTATATGAGTCTGAGAGATATTTGTTATTCTATGGAAATTAAAGTATTTATCCAATACCATATATTCACTGTGAAATGTTTGCTGATAATGTTACTAATTCTTTAATATTGTCACTATTTTTTATTGTGATATAGCTAATCAACTAACAAAATTAAGAATCAAAAGTTTATTTGCTTTCTGTCATGTTCGTTTAAATCAAAACTGCCTTATGCTGAAAAATTATGTTGTGTTATTTTTAAGAACTTAAACAAATCAGAAAATTATCTGAAACATCAGTTTTATTTGCATTTGTTTTGAAATATTTCAGCCTTAATATATTAATATTTGTCTAACCAGTAATGACATGAAAATTTTGGTATCTACATGTAGAATTAATAAACAACATAAAGACTGGGAACCACTAAGTTAATTAGATTTTTTTTAAATAGTATCTAAACAACTATAAAAAGTTTTTAGTTGCAAAGTTTTTTACCCACTTGGAAGTTATTAGAATATTCTCACATAACTGCTCTAATGCAGCAGTTCTCTGACCTAGGTATTCTTTAAAATCAGGGAAAATTACAAATAAATTCTGCTAATGTAGGTTGTGTCTAACATTATTTATTGTACTAGGAATTAAAACTTAGACCTTTTTATATACTTTTTGCTTAATGTCTTTAAAATTGAAATAAGCTTTTATGTGTTAAGGTAAATCTCATTTTAATGAAAAAACTTCCACAACCAATACATGATGAAAAGTTTGTCATTGTTTACATTTTTAAAATTACTATTGCTTGCTGATTTAATAGAAGACTTGAATTCTTACAGTAAATTAATTTAGTTGAAGAATATGAAGAACCAATACAGCTCACATAGCAATATGGTTAGAAAAATAATTTACAATATTATTATATGTAATAATTGTGGATATTTAAGTATCACACCAGAAATTTATAGTTTTGTTTAAAGGGTAGAAATTTTATTTAATGAATTTTTTGTGTGTTAATTCTATTTTATTTTATTTTTCCTCATTAATTTATTTATTCACATTACAGACTGATCACAGCTTCCCTCCTCTCTTCCCAGCCCCATCCTCACACCCATTTTCTCATCCCCCCATCCTCTATTCATCAGAGAAGGAGAGTTGGGTACCAACTCACTCTGGAACATCAAGTCGCAACAGAACTAAGTGCCTCCTCTCCCACTTAAACCAGATAGGGTTTGATCCAAAGGCAGGCAGTGGAGTCAGAGACAGTCCCCCCTCTACTTGTTAGCACACCCACATATAAAACAAGCTGCACATCTACATCTGTGTAGGTTCCCTATGTGCAGCCTATGAGTGTTCTTTGGTTGGTGGTTCAATCTCTGTGAGCCCCCATGGCCCAAGTTAGTTGACTGTGTAGGTCTTCTCATGGTGTCCTTTGTCTCTCCGGTTTCTTCTATTCTTTCCCCCATGTCAAATAAATATTTTTAAATTTTAAAAAAGGAAAAACAAAAAATGAATAAGTATAAAATAAGGAAATGAAGTTGGGAAAGAAATGTGATTGCTTAATTCTAGAGAAGGTTAGAAAAGGAGAATGAGCCAGACGTGGTGGCGCACGCCTTTAATCCCAGCACTCGGAGACAGAGGCAGGTGTCTGAGTTCAGGGCCAGCTTGATCTACAAAGTGAGTTCCAGGACAGCCAGGGCTTTACAGAGAAACCCTGTCTCGAAACCCCCCCCCCCAAAAAAAAAAAAAAGAAAAGAAAGAAAAGGAGAATGAGGGTGGATTTGATCTATATACATTGTGAGAATTATTGAAATTTTGAAAGAATATTTTTCTTTCTTTTTTAACTCTTCACTCATACATTACATCTGGCTGCAGCCTCCTCTCCCTCCCTGCTCCCAGTTCTCCATATACACACACCTCTACTCTCCCCGATATCCACTATTCCTTTCATTCCCTTTAGAAAAGAGCAGGCTTCCCAGTGATATCAACAGAACACAGCATTAAAAATGCAATAAGACTAGGCATATCAAGGCTAGATGACTCAACTCAGAAGGAAGACAAAGATCCTATGAGGAGGTAAAAGGTTAGGAGACACCCCAACTCCCACTGTTAGGAGTCCTACACAAACGCCAAGTTAAACATCCATGGCACGTATCCATAGGGACTTGCTCAATTGCAAGCCTTTCTCCAGTTGATGTATATGTGATATTAGAGGATTCTAAAAAAAATTCTAATAAAACAAAAGTCAACAAAAACTTGAAAATTTTAACAGAACTTTTTTCTATTATATATCCTATAATACTGTAATATACAGATACATGGTACTATATGAGTCCATATATAATGGAAAATAGAAAATATACTATATATATATATATATATATATATATATATATATATATATATATAGTTTTTTAAGGTTTCTTGAAATGTAAAAATCTAAAACCTATACTCTTATACATTTATGTGCCTCACAATTTGAATGAATCTCTTTCCCTGGGAATAGTTTAGGAACGTGTGTATTTGTCATTTGGATATTTGGGTATATATTGTTGACAGAGTTTATTATTATCAAGAAATCATCTCTGTTAAAATGTCTACTCAGTTAATCCTAAAACTCTTAGAAGTATTTGAAGGTCTCTAGCTTATAGTTGCAAAAATACATTTTCTAATGTTCTGATTTCTGCTTAGGAGCAAGTATTTAGCACAAAAATGGGGGATACAGCAAATGTTTCAGCTCTCTTAGGATATTATTCATTTATAAAAATATTATCTATTAAATTTATGACTCTAAATAATTTTACTTTGTCAAATGCTCCTTATTTCATGTAAGAATTATATTCTCTGTAAAATTCAGCAGTTGAGTATTTGTTTTGTTCCTTGTTTTGTTTTTGTTTTTGAGACAGTAACATCCTTTGATATATAACAAAAGTAATAATTCATACCACCCATTTTATTCAAGAATAAAGTCTTGATTTGTTAAATTAATATAAACTGTTTCATTGAGGACAGTCTTAAGTGAAACTGGCTTTTTAAAAAGCAGGGCCAGGGAGGGTATAGAGGACTGTTGGGATAGCATTTGAAATGTAAATGAAGAAAATATCTAATAAAAAATTAGAAAAAAAGAAAAAAGCTGTATATATCAGTAAATAATATTCAGTGACTATCCAATTTGAATTCACTTCCACCATTACTTTTATGGCATCAATGAAAATGTCCGTGTAGAGTGGAAAGCAAATAATGTGTTAATACTGTGAGTAAGTTGGCCTTATGAACTACTAAAAGGATTTCAGGAGCCCTCCATGAATCCATGCGAGTAGTATCAGTGATATAATCTAAACTGGTATGTTTCTACAAAATATTCTATGCTAAAATGGTGTGTGGTGAATGTTATTTCTTCCATTTTTTTATAGGGACAATATTATAGTGGTATTCTCAGCCAAAGAAATCTAATTTTTTTTAAATGACTACACATACTTTTTTTCTGTATAAATAATTCATCCTGACTTTGAATTTCAGACTGGTTTTTGGACAAATAACAGTTTTTTCTCTCTGATTCAAAATGAGAGCAGAATTCATAAAGACTAAAGATAGAAGGCCCAAAATAATAATTTTCAAACAGCATTTACTTTTACTTATAGTGTGATACTGTTGCTGCATTTGGGTAAAAACCAGTGCTTCCTAAGGTATCCTGAAAACCAATGGTATTTGCCGAACACTCTTTTAAGTAATAACCTAGAAATAGGTAAATAATATTACTATTGTTTAGCTGAGGATGGCTTCTTTTTAAAATTAGTTTGAAACATTTAAATCTTGGATAATTTCATGGCTGAGAAGAATACAGCTCTGTTATGGAACACTTAGCAAGCAAGCAAAGGGCCTGGGTTCCCTCCCCATTACTACAATTGAACAGAATGAGGGAAGGAGGGAAGTAGGAATGGAAAGAGAAAAAAATGAGAAACTTCAAATAAAAAACTACAAAATGTCATTATTTCCTGAAGTAAATCATACTGATATTGCTGGACTCCCACAGATGCATATCAGTGTTCAGCTGACATTCTTTCAGTACTCTAGACTATCTTGATAATTCTTATCAAATGCCTAATCTCTATAGATATTTTAAGATTTATTTTTAATTTATATGTCTGCATGTTTTGTGTACATGTATGTTTGTGCACCACATCTGTTTCCTAGTGCACAAGGGGGTCAGAAGAGTCTATCAGATTCCTTGTCATTGGAATCATGGAGACTTAGGAGCTACCACACTGGTGCTGGGAACCAAACACAGGTGATGATTGTTATTATCAGTTTCACAGTACCTTCTATTTCCCTATAATTATTTAATTGTCATAGAACTACATTTATCACTAAAGCTTAGTACCAGTTATACTGAGTACCGCTCCAAACTCAGCTGTCAGGAGTATTTTTTTTTTAATTGTTTTGAGCTTTGTTTTATTTTGGACAAGATATTTCAAGGAATTCCTGGCAGGGCTCAAATTTGAGGTCCTCCCTCCTCAGTCCCCTAGATGCTTTAGTTATATGACGTATACTTCCATATCTGGCTATTACCACTGCATTCGTTTTCTTTTCACTGTGACAAAGTGCCTGACAGTCCCCAGAATCTCTGGAAGAATGAGACTTTGCATTAGGTTTCACATTCCTGGCTTCATGCAGTGGGGTCTCAGGGACACTTTGCAGATATTTCAGCTCTACTACGTATCTCTTGCCAGCCTGTTTTTGGAATGTTGAAACAGCATTCTGGAAAACCATAACCCTTAAACATTCTTCATCTCTGCAAAACCAGTACTGTATAAAGAATGTCACGTTCTGCTGGAAATACAAAAATTACATTAGCCAGCTGCCTCTAATCACAGCAGCAGTGGCCTCAGAGCACCCACATAGCTGAACCTGAGAAAACGTTTTCTCCATGTGATCCCATTCTCAAAGGAGTGTCCTCTGAAATGATTTTTTAAAAGGAGTTTACACCCTGGATCCTTTAAGGAATTGGGTTTTAAAGGCACAGTACCTTTCCTGTTACAGTATCAGATTAAATGGCCTTTAGCACAATTTCCCAAAGAACCCTTGTTTCCCTCTTAGACTCCATAAGCTTGATTTTCACTGTACATATTTCTGTCAGCATTCTGGTCTTCCTCATTCCCACCAGAATAGCCCATTAAGTTTATTTGCAACGTTTAAGAGCTCTCTAGCCCACAATTCCAACCACTTCCATACTATCTCCTGCCAAATTTCCAAAATCATATAAAAACCATGGCCAATTTTATCACAGCAGTGACCTTCCACCCTGAGTACCAAATACCTGACAGAATCCATTTAAATGTCAAAGGATTTATTCTGACTTACAGTATAAGGAGATACAGTCCACCAGATGGAGAAGGCATGGCAGCAGGGAAGCCATCCATAGTAGCATCTACAGCATGGTGGAAAACAAAAAACTTATGCCAAAAACTTGAGCCCAGGGACATCTCCATAGTGACTAACTTGCCACCTTGAGATAGGAAGTTTCAAATCAGATTTGACACCTAGGAATGTATATTAAATTAGGTAGGTAGGTAGGTAGGTAGGTAGGTAGGTAGGTAGGTAGGTAGGTAGGTAGGTAGAAAGATAGAGGAGGGAGTGGGGAGGTAGACAGACAGAAAGACAGGTAGATAGATGTCATTGTCTCCTTTTTTTACTATAAGAAGTAATGTATGGCAGTTATGGTATTGTTATGGGATATAAAATCCCAGTATTTGGAAGACAAACAGAGTATCCTGAGCTTGCGACCAACCTAAACTTTATAATCCATGTACAGCCACCTAGTTGCTGGCCTATATGGTAAGACAAATGAGGAAGTAACAAAGAAATGATATGCACGTTTACTTTTAAAAATTCATAGAAAAATATTTTTTATAAAATTTCCTTCATAAGAAAAATTTTGTTACTGGAAGTTTTGATCCCAAAATTCACAGGCTGAGGCAGTCAAATCTCTGAGTTCAAGGTCACCATGGTCTAGATAGAAAGATCCAGCCCAGCCAAGGATATACAGTGAAACTTTGATTCAGAAGGAGACAGAGAAAGACTTCAAATTTAGCTATATGTCATTTTGTTTTCTTCCTGTGAACTCAGATATCTTTTAATGTACAGGTATTAATAGCACAAGTTCTAGAATGTGACATACCTGATAGTTGACCAATATCAATTCTTACATGTCACTTTGAAATTAAAGTTATTTAAAGGAGATTGTACTTTTTATACCCAAAGACTTTGATGGGTGAAATCTTATCTTCACAGCACCTTTCCTAGTTAGTACTAGATATTTTTTTTCTCCAGAACATAACACAACTAGCCTCTAGCATAGTTCCTTAACATATATATAATAATAAAGTATGACATTTTATACACTTAGTAATGTGAACATTTTTCCATCATGACACTTTGATATATCTTTTATACAATTTTGATTATTAATTCATATTCTGATTAATAGATGTAACACTTTTTTGCCAGTCTCTAGGTATTTTATTTGTTTTTCATTTTCCAATTATATAAAAATTGTTCTAGGTAGTCTAAAAATTATTTTGTAGATTTCTCTTAATCAAATTTAGGACTTACGTTAATTCTAGGTTTTGTTGAAAGTACATGCAGGACTTTTAGACACAATTCCCATAATTCACATGAATACCTAGAATAGTTCATTATATCTATATGAATACAGTTTAACAAAATATTAGAAAAACAATTTTGCATTTATCTAACTTATTGGCAACATTATGAACTCATAGTTATTTGAAAAAATAAAATTATTGCACTAAGACACCAGATATTGAAAATAAGTTCTAGCGTGCAACTTTAAAACTTTCTGAGAACTAATAGAGTTAAATGTCTGTATCTAAACATGAAAATTTAAATTGGACAGCCTCTTCTGTCCCTCCTGGTCCACCAATCATATTACCTTGGCGTAGTCCTAATACCAACTAAATAAATGTTAATATTCTTAGTTCCTCTTAATCTAGTGAAACTTAGTTTTATTTATTTTAACTTCTGTATACTCTATACTAATACATAAAATCAAAAGTTATCAATTGAAAATATGTTTATTTCACTTCACTCTTTCATTGAGGTCAAGGTTGTATCTGTTGAATGAAATTTTTAATTCCCTTGGTACTCCTTAGAATTTTGTTCAGATTTAAAGATAGGGAAATGAATTGTAGAAATAAAAGAAATAGCAAAACTACAAATGCTTGGTTTAGTTTTAGAAAGTATCATATATATATATATCAGGTTTTTGAGACAGGGTTTCTCTGGCTGTCCTGGAACTCACTCTGTAGACTAGTTAAGGTGAGCGCCACCACCACTCAGCAATATCCTCTTTTATATATATAAACATAGCAAAGAAAAATGTTTTCTAAAACTAGGTTTTGGGACACAGGCCTGTCAGAAAATTCAGGGTTAGAAGTGACCTGTTAAGAATTAATATTGCAATTTAATCTGATTCAATATAAGTTCTCATTGATATTTTAATATAGTATATCTCAATGAAACCATTCTTAAAACTTCATATTATAAAGTGATTGCTTTCCTAAAATTAGATATTTTGTGGCCCACATATCAGAATTATCAATTATTCATTCTATTTTAATTGAAGAAAAGGCACAGATTAATTGTGAAATTCACTCAGTGAAAATGTTATTGTTCATTTTGCATCAAACACCAAATTATAGGCTGACAGACAATACAGTGATAATGCAGCTGATTTGGATGTAAAACTTTACAGCAAGTCCGTTTAATAGTTTTTTTAGAGCCCTCGTAGTCATAGAGTAAAAAAGTAAGGTGATTGAAAATCAAGAAGAGGCCTTTCAAAAACAAATTCATGTAGTAAGGGCAAACGAACAAAAGCATATCCTTACTAGAAATTGTCTAAAACTTTGAAACAACACAAATATTGCCATCACGTTCTTTGCTATTTTAAATTATTGTCAGTATACTGCAATAGCAGTGCCCTGAGAATATGAAAGTGAATGTCTGGATAGTGTGCACAGGAAGAGTCACTGAGGGGGAAAAGAGATAACGCAAAAGTTTTGTTTAGTCATCTCCTTTCTAGAAGTTTACAAAAGAACTTATGAAAGGGTACAGACTGAACATCTATAACTCAAAACCAAAAAGTCTAAAATACTAAAAAGTCAGAAATATTGTATGTGATTGATATTTCATGTTTCATATTTCAGAACATTTTTTATTTCAAGATAGAGATATTAAATCAATAGTCTATATAGATGTTCAACCAATAGTCTATGCAGATATTCGATAATCTAAAGATCTCTAAATGTTTAAGTACTTCTGCTCCAAAGCACATTGAATAATGTTTATTCAACCTTTATAAACATAGTGCTTAACATCTCTCAAGAAGAATTAGTTTTATAGAAAAGTAGAATAAAAGTAGATGAGACTCTTAATGTTATGATGAATGTAAACCAATTCCTGATGCTACTCTGCTGTGCCTTCTCTTTCTCATTAAAAAATAAATATTCAAACTAACTATAAATTTCTTTCTTACTAGCCTATTACAATCCACTATTAAAATTTGACTAGAATAAATTAAAATATTTAGTTTCCAGTCTATTGATTTCTTGTAGAAGAGGCAAGTCACTCAGAAAAGCATCTGTCTTGAAAGTATGAGCATTTCAAGTTTCAAATAAGAAAAATGCCAAGGCTTTGTTGGATATACTTGAAGTCATAGCCGTGGGGTGGTGATGGCATGTAGATTTCTTGGCCTTGCAGGGGAGTCAGACTATCCTACTTGGTGATTTCTAGGGCAATGAAAGAGCTGTCTTAAAACAAATATTTTATGGCACTGAGGAACTGCTCCTGTATTTGTCCTACTGCCTTCGCATACACCCTTGAACACACAAATATGCCTAAACATATAGTATACCAATTTCACTTTTTCCTATTCTTTCTGAATTTTTTTTAATCATAAGATACTATTACACAAATTCACATAAAATGTAAATTGCAAGCACTTCTGTCTTTGAGAACTGTGTTGATTCTGTAAAGACTTTTGTCTATAATAACTTCAAAGACTCCATAAGATAACTTCAAACACTAATAATTTCCTTTATAAAATCTCCATTTATTAATGAAAAGAAGAGGCCATAAATTTGAAGCAGAGCAAGGAGGGATATACAGAAGTACTTCAAGGGAAGAGAGAAATTATCTAATTATATTATAAATTCAAAAATAAAGAAAACTATATATCATCTCTACACTTTATGTACATTTCCCATATATAAATACTAACCAGGTCCAATCCTACCAGCATCCAATAGAAGATGGGACTGGACATGTAGACTGTTAGATTTCTGTACTTATACTTGAATTTGTAATGGAAATAATTTAGACAAAGCATTGATCTATAGATATAATAAAAGGTAAAATTTGTTAGATGAAGCCAGGAATCATGTCACAAACCTACAATTCTAGTACTTAAGAGGTTGAGGCACGAGGATTTACAAATTGAAAACCAGATTAGGATATATAGAGCAAGTTCCAGTCCATAGTGGTCTACACCGCAAGATTCTGTCACAAACAAACAATCAAATCATAAATAGAAAAATGCATAGGCATATATATTTATATGTGCGTAGCCATCCTTTTCCAAGTACCCTTTTTTCAGCCTTGTGTATTTCCAGACCTGTTAAAGGACTATAACTTAAACAGTCAGCAGAAATCAAGAACTGCTTTAACCTTGAAGAGGACGCATCATGCTGCAAACCTAATATGATGTTAAGATTTAGACAGAAAGGATACTGCAGAAAACTGTGATTTCTTGAGCTTCTAAATGTTTTTAGAAACAACGGGTCATTACATTCTACATTCTTATAGGAAACTACCAGGAGTGTCTTTATAATCCATGTTCTGTAATTCTCCATTTAAAGTGGAAAACAGAGTTTGGAGTAAGATTTTTTTTTTGAAATGAAAGAATGTAAAGAAGAGAATGACTAGATGTTGGGAACTGATGGAATTCTTTCTCCACTGGGATTCTTCTCTAAATGTTATTTCTAAATGTGGCAATTCTACTTCACTAAGAAAAGTGAGAATTGATTCTCTATCCTTCTGCTAAAACAGCTAATGATGAAAAAATTGTAAAAACTATTCATTTCAAATGTTGATGTAATTCTTGTGTGTAAAGATGCTTGTGGTTTGTTTTTAGGGTTATTTGGGGGGGGTCGCGTGTTTCTTTTGTGTTTGTTTGTTTGTTTGTTTGTTTCAAAATAGGAATACCATTTCCTCAATATTCTCCAGTAACCTATGTATGCTATTCTGGTACATCCTAACAGTACTCAATACCCTGCTTCCAGAAGAAAAAAAAAGTACAATTTGTAATATACTCAGTTATATTATTTTCCTAAGGAGATTAACACCTAGGATTCATCATTTTGCAGATAGTTGTGCTGTCTGCCAACACAAGGATGAGCTAAACAGTTAACTTGTCCAATGCTGATTACAATTGAAACTTCTTCCAAGTGAAGTACCGGGGGGGGGGGAGCGTACAATCACTTTTTCTGGATGTTGCTAACAAATACTCCACTTATCAAGATTCTGTGTGTAATGGTGTGAACCAAGAAATTGTAAAATAGCAAATGAGTGAGTATGGAGGTGAGAGAGAGACAGAGACAGAGGGAGAAAGAGAAAATGTACTGTGCATGCATACATAAGCACAGTATCCCTGTGTAACTCAGTCTAGCCTTGAATCTGAGGTTATCCTGCTTACCCCAACTTCATTAGAACTAAGATTGTAAATACACACCACCACACCAGGCTTTACTTACCCTGTTTTTTTCTGACAGAAAATTTCAGATGAAATAAGAAAAATCTTTGAAGGACTGAATGTATCTAACACTGGTCTGGCATTAAAATTTTCTGGTTGGCAGCATGATTGTTTAATTGGGAATCACAATGACAGCTGAACCAGCTCTATGCTTGGGTTGACAAGCAAAGGAGCTTGACTGTCACCAGTAAGAACAATGCTTCTTGGGACTGATCTTTCCACTTAAAGCACACTCATGTTTCTTGTCATACCATTGATGTTTTCTGATATTGCAGTAGAATAGACATTAAACACTGAAAGAGAAAACATGCATAGGTATATTTGTAATTCTTTGTTTTTTGTAAGCTAAATGCAAATGTAACACTACTCCAGATACTGCTTCATCAGAAGTCCCCAAGATAACCAAAAGTAAGTGCCAATTTCCTCCTCTCAGGAATAGTGCCATACCAGAAACTGAACCCTAGAGATCTGTTTGCAGAGCATGTCATAGCATCTGGGGTCAATAACTCCTTGGTCTTATGAGAGGAGCTTAAGTCAATTGATGTATTGCATGTACTGCTTACTAATGTGTAGAAAAAAATTTAAGTTCACTTTTTCTTTATTCTGTCTTTTTTACCCATCTTCCCTCATTGTAGCAAATTAGACGGCCGGATGAAAGCAAAGGAGTTGCTAGTAGAGTTGGATCCCTCAAAGTAAATATGTTTCTAACATTTTTTGGCAAGATTTTGTCTATAGCCTACACTTCTTCCTTTTTGGAGGGTGGAGGGAGGAAGGGGGCTTTTTCCATTTTTCACCATCCCATTTTTTATTTTAATATTTTTATTGGCTGTTGGGTCATTTTTGTTTTGTTTTGTTTTGTTTTCAGCTACACATAGAGCAACCAGCTGAAGGCAAGCTGCCAAATAACTAGCTTTGAAAGGCACCACAAACAAGAAAGGGCAACTGCCTCATTTCATGTGCCTGCAATTTGGGGCTCTAGAGTAAACCGTTCCTCTGACTGATGTCACTGATTATGTATTAAGATTCCTCTTAAACAGAAAACCTATATATTTTTAGAATGTCACCTCCAATTTTAACATACTTTATAAAAAATATTGAATTTTATTATAGTGTCATTACCAACTTAATTCATTCTAAAATAAAAATTATTGTGAGTGAATAACATACTGAATATATATCATGTTAAGAACTAGAATTGCTTTATGATGCCAGTATAATTTATCCATATACAGCTTTTAGTGTTAAAGCAGTCTTAGTACCTTTGCTTTTTTTAACCTTGAAAAGTTAATGTAACATTAGGCCACCACAATAAATATTAACCCACTTTATACATAATCTACTAGTACACAGTTAAGGTTTCTGATATGGTGATCCTCTTTGGTAATGGGCAAATGCCTCTTAGTCAACATATATTAGGCACTTCATTTGTTTATTTATTTAATTACATTTACTTAATTACTTAGTTATTTATTAATTACAATAAAAAATTTAAAAATTTTACCCACAAATAATCACTATTTTTAATTATGCCATCATAAATACAAGTTAGAAAATTGTTAACTGTAAAAGTAGGTAAAAATTAAAGTTAACCATTAATTTTATATCTCAATCCCAAACAGCCTCAACAGAGGTAGCAACTAGTAAATTAGCAAAAATGCCAGGTAATTTGGTGCACTGGGATGTCATAAAATTCATCAACTATCGTAAAGCCTAATTAACTCTGTCATTTCAAAATTTTCCATAGCTCCAATTTACTTTCATTTAACAGTTTATAAAAGACAAATTTCTATACTCTTTCCTGCCCTTGATTCTTCTGCCTTCTACGTTTTACTTTTTTGTTGTTGATGAGTATGTGCAGACATGAATGCACATTGATGAACTTGTGTTTGTATGTCTGTGTTCTTTATTAAGAAAAGCCATCCTTTCTGTTTAACATTGCCTCATAGTAGATAGCTCTTACATGTAAAGTTGCCTCTGTAAAGGATGGTACATGGTGATTGTGTGCTGATTTCGAAAATATGATACTTAGTGTTATTCACTCAGTAAAATGTAGTGATATACCAATACCACTCCTCACTGAATCATACTTTAACTTTGTCTGAAGGAGACAATAAGTTTCTTGTGTACCTCATTGAGTAGGATACTGATTCAGCTAAGAAAGTGCAATACAATATAAAGTTTTAAAAATAACTGATAGCGAACTAAACTTAAAAATGGCATCTATAACTGTGGGTCCTGATTTGCATGTATGAGTGAATGTGTGTGTAACAGAAGTTTAGTTTAGAGATATATAGAACTTAAAGTTATACTGTTTATATGTTTACGTGTTTATAACTTTCACTATACGCTTAAGACTAAAACTAAATTATAGCTCAGTCAGTTTGTTTCAATATGGATGCAACCATAGATTGAACACTGTACTTGTGGGAAATGGCAAATTTTCTGGCCTTTAAATATGTTTGTACTATGTATCTTTTCAAGTAGAAAATTTTAGAAGAATTTCTGGAAGATTATAAAAATAGTTGTAATATTTAACTATTTTTAGTAGAAAAAGATTGTTTTTGAACTAAATAAAATGTTGGCTTCCTAGTCACAAGCTTATAGAAAACAGTTATTCTTATGTTTGAGAAAAACAAAAGCAGTGAGAAATGTATAATGCTATGATCTTATTTTTAAAAGGAGAACTGAAAAGAAAACAAGTTGCTGTTTTGATTCAGGTTCTAACATTTTCTTGTAGCTCCATCAAAAGCTGGAGGAGCTCAGAAATCACCTAGAAGTTACTGTGCAATCCAAGTAAATAAATGTATGGTTTCACTTGTGAATGTTTCCCAATTAAAATTTTCTGCTAACAGGTATTCAATATTGGCCTGGTTTGTCCTCTCATCTCCGGCTTTTCTTCTTCCTGTCTTACTTCTTTCTTTCCTTTTTAGCTCTGACTTCATGCTCAAGTTTCTAAAATAAAAATTAAATTTGAAGTATAAAAGACCTGCGAGCCACACAACTGACATTACTGTTGATTTAATCACATTATGACCCAAATAAGAGCTTTTCAAAATCAGTACTTAAATAATGATATACTTCTCAAAAGGCTTTTTCATGTGGTATTAATATAGCGCATTCACTTGACTATGTATTTTGTCTGATTCTGAATGTGACAGCAAAATTAGAAAATAAGATCTGTATGTAAGGAGTAAAGACAAGGTGATTCAATTTTTGTTTTCAGAAAAAATTGTGAATTTTTGACTGTCATGAATAATCTGATCAGTAGATACACATGTGCAAAATTAATAGACTTCTTTAAACTTGGATACCTTTGAAACAATTATAACATGTTTTGATTCGAAAGAAATTTAGCAGCAAACAGCTTTACCAAGAATGCTTTTATGTAGCCTCTTGTAAATGCTTGAACAAAGGCCCATATATTCAAGACATCTTTTGAAAGCAGACACTAGCTTAGAGACACTCAATATTATATATGCAACATATAACCAATCACTACCAACATTTTTGTAACAAATAAAGTTTTAAAATAGCCTTCTCTTAAATGTGTTTTTCAAAAATAATCATTTCTAAAATAAATATATAATTATGACAATAAAATTAAATTATTATACTAAAGATTTAATGCTTAATCCTGGCCTCCCATCCTAGGGCTTCTATAAATGTTTCTAGGACACTAGCTTCTGGATTTATTTCTCCTGAGATTGCTGCCTTTCATTTAATTCATACTGCTATATTAATTTTGACATAAAAATAGAGAAAAAGTTAATTATCTTATATCTCAGCTTATTTTTATCATATTCTATATGTATACATATTACATTCCTCATTATTGAAGTAAAGAATGTTTTTCTAATATCAATTATTAACTTTTAAAAGCTAAACAGAGATAATACAGTGTCTCTTTGAGCCAGTTCTTCTTTCTCTGTGTATTATTACAATTATATGAATCTTCTATATCAGCTCCTAGAATCCATGATACTGTCATTGATATAAAAATGTCAGTTTGAATTTTCTGACTAAATTAATTTTAACATCACTACATAAAAAAATTAAAATATTCTCATATATTATTAAATTAATAAGTAATTTGTACATTAGTAAATCATATATTTGTGGTCATATTTTTTGCAGATTAATCATGAGAAACATTTTTCCTCCAACAAAAACTAACACTACAAAGTTTAAATTTTCTAAGAAAGGTCTTCATGCTAAGGAGTTGGTATTACGAATAAGGTGAAGCACCTGCTCCCTGCCTGCTCCACCACAAGGAACTGTAAAACCTGGAGCTATGCCGAAATGTAGCCCACCTTTTATGTATTGCTTTGTCTGGTATTTTTGGTCAAAAACATGTTACATTTTTTAACCTTACATTTATTGTTGTTTAACAGCAAACAAGTTAACAATAAATAAGTTTAAATAACTTAAAAATTGGTACTTTACAAATGTTTTAGGTCATGTACTTGGTATGTTACATTTTTCGACTACCACTCTTTTACATAATGAGAAATCTTCATTTTTTACTTTATTTGAGTTAAAAAACCACATTGCCTATTTTCTTAAATATGGGATATACTATTTGAAAAATATCTTCTGAACTAACCTAGTTACCTAATGAATAAGTCATTTGCCTCCTAAAAACTATTTTTAGAATAGTATCATTGATTAGTGAATTTAGTGGATAAAACATGCAGATAAAATTTTAGGCAAATGTTCTATTCTCTTCTCCTTTAATTCTTATTGTCTGTGTACATTATAAAATATGTTATGCATATAAAGAAGCAATGCTTAAACAAAAAATAAAATACTTTTTGTATAATATCAGACAAAGTTAACAGATTTTGGTCCTAAAATGAAGTAAATTGGCAAACAAACACCATTCCATTTTGTAAAACTTTATTGCAAGTGTTCATAAAAATATGAACTCATTGAAACCCTGAAGAGTATTTCAGTAAGGTGAAAGATTAAAGATCTTTGTTTCTAATTATATATTTACTTGGTAGTAGAAATGGTGTTATTTCAGAACTGTAGGTTAGTCATAGAATTAAATCATTGCTGCTGTAATTGTGGTGACAAATACAATATACTATTTTACACAAAGGGGAGGTCCCTTAATGAGCCCTGGTATTTTGTAAATGATACTAAATTTTATATATTTCTTAGGTTAGTGTCTACTCTTCATCTTTCATTATATTTGCTGTTCTGTAGAAAGAATAGAATGTATTGTCACTACATTGAACAAAGCAGAAACATTATAAACACTATGGGTTTTTAGCATTTGTAGTACTACAACTATTGATAATAATATTTAATCAAAGCTTCCTTACTTAATTCATTTCAAAATATACTATACACCCTTAGAATTATGTGTTATTTACAATAATGAGCAAAGACTAAAACTATATAAGAAAAAAATAATTTTCCACTTAATCAAATGTGTGGACCTAGAAGACAATATTAAAAGTAATGTTCAGGACTGAAGGCTAGTACAGATACTTTTACAAGTAGGAAAACAGGATAAAATAATCAAAAATCTTTGTCTATACTATAATTCAAGCTACAAGGAACTTACTTTGTTGAGGAGCAATTAGAACAAAGGGAATTTGAATATGAAGATATTCAGAAAAATATTAGCTACATGGTTATGAAATATGAATAAAGGAAAGGAACACAAATATACATTATCTGAAATTATGTGGTTTTGCTTAATATATACTCAGTATAGGAACATGATAAATTGATATTCAACTACAAAACTAGATTTGTTCATTTTTAAAAGTTTTCAAAAGCAGTAACAGGGAATATAACTCATAAAGGAATATTACTAAGAATATAAACTAAGATAAAGCTGATTTTAAAAACCCAAAGGAATATAATAATTAGCAATAGTTGGTTAGCATGCAAATGTAAGTAAAGGAATAGCATTTAAAGTGTTAAAAAAAAAAGTCAGGGCACAAGAATTTCACCAAAATGAAACTTCATTTTGGTAGATATCATTTAAATCAGAATTAAACTATAAAAAAAAATTAAGCTTTTTATTTAGTGATTTTTAGCTATTTAAGAATTTAATTTCTTGCATTCAAAAGTAGAATTGGTATTAAATAAGCCAATGTGAGTAATGAATTGGATTACTGGACTTTTTTATATTTTTAACTGTGGTATTTTCATTCCAGCCTTATGTCTGAAATACTTTACTATATTTCTTATGCTAGTATCTATTATCATTGGGAGATTTTGTACATAACACATTCATTTAAGGTGAGTTCTGTGAATCATAGCCTGGACAACTACATCCTGTGGGTTAAATCCTACTTCTTTATAGGGCCACACACTAGAATTATTATTATTTTATTTTCAAATGAAGGAGATAAGCTTACATTTCATGTGAAATTATATGAGGAAATATGTTCAAAATAAGTATTGAAATGTTTATTCATTTGAATATGATCTTTAATTGTTTTCAAGCTACAAAAGAACTTTAAATGAATGAAGCGCAGATTATATGACTCAGAAGAATTGAAATGTTTGCTCTCAGATATTTTACAGTCAAAATTTCCTGAGTCTTCTTATAACTGGCTCTTGTATTGATTGCATAGATACATATGTTAAAATATACTTCTACTTTAGAGTTGAGAAAAGGAGAGATGATTATTTTTCAAAGAGTGCTTTCAGGTCACTTCACTGTGCATGGAAACACATTAAAAGATCATAACCAAATTTAAAAATTTGTAACAAAAACTAAGAGATAATAAAAGTGAGGGCTAGAGGTTAAAAGTATTGTTCTCACATACCCATATTCAGTTTCCAGAAACCCACACTGAGTTTCTCAAAATTATCTTTGATTCTGTTTCCTTGGATTTCTCTGGCCTTCATGGTATGATACCCGTACTCATGCGCACATGCCCATACATTAGTGTGTGTGTGTGTGTGTGTGTGTGTGTGTGTGTGTGTGTGTACACATATATATTTAAATAAAAATAAAAATACGTTAAGAGTGTAACCTCGTATAATGTCATATTTTATACTTAATTTTACATTATTTAATTGTTCTCCTCATATATATCCAACATTCTCACAAGTGCACACACATAAGCCCACTGAATTACTGTTAATCCTTCAAATATGGGTATTGTCATACAGAGTATTGATTATAAATTTCTGCTGAAGTTGAACCTTATAAGGATTTGGAATGGAAACACTAAAGTCCATTATTCTCCTAAACTACTTTAAAATGTCTTTAGAGTGTTTTGAACATTGTATTTTTATGTTCATTACCTGATTATATCTGAGGAAAGATGACATGATCACCTTTTAGATTCTGTTGAATTAACTATATGTACTTATCTTAAATCTCATTTCCTTCAAAGGAAATTTAAATAAGATGAGATTGGTAACTTCATACGATCAAGTAATACATCATACTTTAATATGTAGATTGTAGTAATATAAAATATGTCTGCATTTGGACCCATTCACTAATATTGACCAGAGACACATTAATGATGGATCTTTACTCCTTAGATGAATGAACAATCAGTAGACTTTAATACTTAGAGAATTTGTTTATATAGAAGCACTTTCTTTAGGCACATATCAGTGTCAGTCCTCATAAGTAAAACATTGTTGGAGATGCCTGTCTCTTCTGTTTCATAAGCTAACATTTACATTAATAGCTTGGATTTGTTTACCACTTACTTATAATAATTATATAAAATTCTGACTCTTGTGGGAGATGATCTGTCATGAATATGGCCACTATTTAATAATGATAGTAATTCAGTCTTAGGAATACTATTCAAAATGAGCTAATTTTACTAATTTTCACAATATTAAAAATCTCTCGATATAAAAAAACTTAATCCTTAGATTTCATTTGTACTAAACAAGAAAATTCTAATTTATCCTATACTTCAAATCAAAAGAAAAATATTTCAAATAATATACATAAAACATTTGAGATAGAAATATCTGTAAGGTGTTCGATGCTCAACATGGAATTGGTTGTCACTTGAAATTGATTTAAATAAAAAATAAGATGCAAATGATACCTCTGCTTAATAAATTAGTTCTTTTGTAATAGAAAATAGGAACTACGTAAAAAGGAGACAAGATTCTCAAACTTTTAAATAGAACAAGTATACAAAGCAAGATTTTCTTAAAACTATCATTTTGCTAAAGAAAATTTAATGCACAAAGTTGAAAAGATGTTTCATTTTTAATGTACAGAGTTATACATATTTTAGAAACTACCTCAAAGCATAAATTGACAATGATAATTTTATACCAAATCTATAAGCCAATAAACTTAAAAGGCTCAGGAAATCATAGTTTCATTAATTCAATAAATACTTCACAAGCATCTACTGTTTTCTGCTGTTGTAAGTACTAGAAATATTAATAAATAGCTAATCCAATAAGGTTGTTTCTGATTTATCTGCTTCAATATCCTTTTCAATTCCCTGCACTTAATTTGTATTCTAAAATGCCACCCAGCACTTGTGAATAGAAAATCATTGGTAACTATTTCAGTTCCTGTGGCATAATGAAAATTAATATAGGAAAAAGCCACAAAATTTAACATGTTGCCATCACAACCAAGAAGTTGAGAGGAAGTCAGAGCATTACCATTTCTAAGTCATTAAAGTCAACCTGGTGTGATTGTACCGTGGTGCTAGCCACTCACTCCTAAAGTAGGACAATCACTTGAGCTCAATGACAGCCTGGAACAGGGCTTGACCAGGGAAGTCATGAAGGTTAAACACGCTTTTAGGTATAAAACAGTTATTTTAAGAAACTAATAAAATAGCTATTTTTAAAAAAAATCAGTGAAGCAGAAAGACTACACATAAATGCCAGCATGGACTACATAGTCATTTCTAGTCCAGCCTGAACCAGATAGCCAGACTCCATCCAAAATGCAGTAGGATGGAGGGAAGAAGACAAACGTAAACACACACACACACACACACACACACACACACACACACACACACACAGGAGGCAATGAATAAAAACAATGACTAAAAGTAATTGTAGAGAAAACATATATTTTTATGGTGTTGTTAACATATGTATTAAGAGACAAGGGGGTTGTTCATTAATACTAAAAACTAAGAAAGTGTATCAGGTTAAACTGACTTTCCTCTTTATATTTAGTATATATATATATATATATATATATATATATATATATATATATATATATATATACACACACACACACACATACATTTATATTACTCTTTATAGAGTAATGTAAATATGTACAGTAGATACACAAGCCAGTGGAGATCACTGTGACACCATAGGAAAAAATGTTTGGTATTTTGCATTTGCTCTTAAATGTGTGTCTTCTCAGCAAGTCCATACCATAGCCTGTCTGAATAGGTGTATCCTCTCTATAACTGTAAAAGTTTTTTAGCAAATTAGGGAGTTGCATTTTTAGGTTCTTTTTTTTAATTATGAGTTTCTCCTCAAATAACTTGAGTCTTGACATTTGCCCCCTTGTCAGGCTGTTCTATTATTTATATGGCAAATTTATTGGTGATAAAGCCATGTAAATCTGAGAGCCTTGCTAGTCTATCATTTCCTCTTTAACAGTGTTTTCTTTTCTCCACTGCAAAACCAGGCTCGGCTTCCGTCGTGCTCATCTACCTATAGTGTATCTGAGGTATATTTTGCACGTGTCTTTTTACATAGTCAATAACATGCTCGCACTCACCTTTTCTTTCTTTCTTTCTTTCTTTTGTTTTTGTTTTGCCTTAATTTATTTTGCCTTGCACTTTGCCCTTGGCTGAAAGGGATGAGGGTATCAGAGGGGAAAGTCAACCAGTGTTAGGGGGAAAATTCTATACTACACTGTTTTCAGAATAACTTTCTTTGTAGCACACTGAAATAGCTAAAACCCCAATAGCCAACTTGATTATTACTGTTTCCTTATTCTTCAATTATTTCTCTGAGCCAGGTAATTCACTTTTGAGGTTATATTGGTTAAATAATATTCATTCTACTTTGAACATATATTACTGGTACTGAAGATTTGAATTAAATTAGTGAATATCCCTTCCCATTATCCAAACACTTCTGAAAGCATTCAGAATTTACTATTAAATGGGGGAAACTGAGGAAAAGCTAGCTATTTCACTTATGTATATGTAAACTGAAAGATCCGTTCTCTCTTGGAAAATCAGGTTGCTTACCCTTGCAGAAGTGGCATATGACTTTAATTCCAGGACTTAGGAGAAAGAGGCAGGTGAATCTTTTAACTTCAATGCCAACTGGTCTATAGAATGAGTTCCAGGACAAAAAGGGTTACACAGAGAAACCCAAGAGGATGTGGGGGATCAGTTACATAGGGTCGCTTGGTACTTGTATTTTCTTAAAATTATTTTCAAATAAATTATATTAATTGTGAGAATTATGTTCTTTTAAAAATATTTTTTATAAAATTATACCTATGTTCTTCTCTTCTTGTGGCTTTATTTCCCTTTCCTGTTAGATTAAACAACAGCATACTGGATTTTTGCATTTTTATAAAGTACTTGTCCAAAATATTATTGACATGCTTTGATTGTATAATGACATGTCTGCTTTCCAACGTAGGACCAGGGTTGAGGATATGTAAAGAAAAAAGTATATAACTCTAAAGAAAACAATTAATTACATAGGATTTTAACATACTGGTTTATTTTTTACAGGATAACATTTTTTTTTTTGTTTAGCTATAAAGATTTTATTTTTTTTTATTTATTATTTTCTTTATTTACATTTCAAATGCTATCCCGAAAGATTCCCATACCCCTCCCCCCACCTCTGTTCCCCTACCCACCCACTCCCACTA
>NC_034596.1:73747205-73792093 GCF_900095145.1 Mus pahari
CACTTAGACTTGAGCTTTGTACAAGGAGATAAGAATGGATCGATTCTCATTCTTCTACATGATAGCCTCCAGTTGTGCCAGCACCATTTGTTGAAAATACTATTTGTAGACCAGTATTGAGTTAGTTTGTGCAGAGAAAACAAATTAGCATCTTTAGATTTCAAATTTTAGAAAGTAACTAAATTCATATCCTAGCAGTGTTTTAATTTACTGGATCAGTAAGGGCAGTCATCCTGTTTAATTTTTATTTTCTAACTTAAAACTGTGAATGACTTTTTTTCTCTTATACCTGTCTTTGGAGAAAGAATTTTTTGTCAGCAAAGAAAGCATTTCTTCAAAATTGTTTGTATTAAAAACATACTAGAATACAACAAAGAAAACATAAAGAACTTAGGAAAAGTACAATGAAAATAATGCAAAACTTTAAACTTCCAATAGAAAAGATATACAAGTTTGTAGAACAGACTATTCAAAATCAACGGTATTCTTTCTTTAGACTTTTTCTTTGTCATTTTGCTATTTTAATGAGCAAATGATCCTTGAAACATAATGGTGACAGCTTTAGTATAAGCATATTCTAGTCATGTGTGTGTACCACTCTCATCATCATAAGTGAGGTTGCACCAAAAGCTGAGGGAGTTTAGCCGAGCTGTATAAAATCTTCTCATAAGTAAACATTCGCATCGATATGTATGGAAGATTTAGACCGACAAAGTTATCTTGTAAATGATGTTCTTATTGGGGATCTTGGTTATTTCCATGAATATGAAATACTTACTTCTTGAGAAATCATTGTGGAAATGATTAATGAAAGATAAATTAACTATGATGTCAACAAGAACTTTTTGAAAACATGTATATATATCATCCCATCATTACATTTCTATAGGCCCTTTCTTTAATCCCAAAGGCATATGATTCTCTGTGTAACAAATATATAACATTTCCTTCTGCCACTTCATCTAGGCAATTCTTCATTTTTCTTGAGAGTGTTTAAGAAGGTTACCATTGGCATCATCTCCAATTGCAGCCCACATCATCCATCAGGATATAATGTTCTCTGTGACACCATGTGTGCAGGAGAACTCTCTGGTCTGAATATAGAATTGGCATTGGGGTCTTGTGTGTTCAGTGGCATTTGCTCAATGACATTCAGCTCTTACAGGAACTTGGGTTCCATGTGGGTTTGTTTTTCTTTCATTGTGACATGCAGGCTCTCCTTAATTGTCATAAAGTGTGTTTCTCACTTGTCATTTGTGATTTTCTCTAGTCTTCTCTGTCATCCTTCTCTTGTAGGTGGTGTTTATATTCAAACCATTAAAATAACAAATATAAATTCATGATAATCACCTGCATAGAAAGTATCTTCTATATTGTTTTTTCTTTTTTCTTTTTTTAAATTAATTTTTATACACTTCATATTTTATTCCTCCCTCCTCTCCCCATCCACCCTCTGACTGTTCCACATCCCATACCTCCTCCCCACCCACCTGACCTCTAAATTCCTTGGGGCCTCCAGCAGTCTCTTGAGTGTTAGGTGCATCATCTCTGAATGAAAACAAATCCAGCAGTCCTCTACTGTACCTGTGTTGGGAGCCTCATATCAGCTGGTGTATGCTGCCTGTTTGCTGGTCCAGTGTTTGAGAGATCTTGGGGGGTCCAGATTAAATGAGACTGCCAGTTCTCCTACAGGGTCAACCTCCTCCTCAGCTTCTTTCAGCCTTCCCTAATTCAACCACAGGGGTCAGCTGCTTCTGTTCATTGTTTGGGTGCAAATATCTACAACTGACTTTCAGCTGCTTGTTGGGTCTTTCGGAGTTCAGTCATGATAGGTCCTTTTTATGAGCACTGCCTCCAGAGTCTCAGTGATAGTGTCAGGCCTTGGGACCTCCCCTTGAGCTGGCTCCCACTTTGGACCTGCCACAGGACCTTCTTTTCCTCAAACTCCTCTCCATTTCCATCCCTGTAATTCTTTCAAAAAGAAACAGTTATGGGTCAGAGATATGACTGGATGACAACCCCATCCCTCACTTGATGCCCTGTCTTCCTGCTGGAGGTGGACTTTATAAGTTCCCTCTGTCTACTCTTAGGCATTTCATCTAAGGTCCCACCCTTTGAGTCCTAAGAGTCTCAAATGTCCCAGGTCTCTGATGCATTCTGGAGGGTCCCCCACCTCCTACCTCCAGGTGTTGCCTGTTTCCATTCTTTCTCCTGGCCCTCATGGCTTTAGTCCCTTTCCCTCACCCAATACCAGATCAGGTTCCCCTCTCCTCCCTCCACTATCCCCCTCCACTCTCCCTCCTACATCCATCCCTCCCTTCCCACTTGTGATAGCTTTCTTCTTTCTCCCAAGAGGGACTGAAGAGTCATCACTGGTATCTGTTTTATAAACCTTAATTAGACTTTTTCATCACTTTTTATTATTATTTTATTTATTTACATCCCAAATGTTGACCCCTTCCCCTTCCCCGCTCCCTGAATTCTCCCCAACCTGTTCCGCTTTGCCTCTGGAAGTGCCTCCCCCACCCAGCATCCCTTCACCCTGGTGCATCATGTCTCTAAAGGATCAGGTTCATCCTCTCCCACTGAAGCTAGACAAGGCAGCCTTCTGTTACATAATTGCTGGGGGCCTTGGACCAGCCCTTGTATGCTTTTGGTTGGTGGCTCAGTCTCTGGGAGCTCTCAGGGATCCAGGTTAGTTAACATAGTTGGTATTCCTATGGGGTTGCCATCTCCTTCAGTTCCTTCAATCCTTCCTCTAACTTTTCCATAGGGTTCCCAGACCTGTGTCCAGTGATTGGCTATGAGTACCTGCATCTGTCTTAGCTGCTGGTAGAACCTCTCAGAGGACAAGCCATGCTAGGCTCCTGTCTGTAAGCACAACATAGCATCAGTAATACTGTTGGGGATTGGTAGTATCCTCAAATGGGATAGATCCCACGTTGAGCTGGTCATTGGTCATCCATTCCTTAAGTCTCTACTCCATTTTTGTTCCTGCATTTCTTTTAGACAGGAGCAAATTTGGGTCAAAAGTTTTATAGGTGGGTTGGTAGTGGTGTCCCCATCCCTCCACTGGGGGTCCTGTCTGACTACTGGAGATGGTCTAGGAATACTCTCTCATGAATCATTTTTTAAATGCAAGCCTCTTAGGACTACTGGAAATTAGTGTTTACTTTATGGCAGAACTACATAAGTAGGCAGACCTTCCCCCATTCAATATAAATTTTCCCTTATGATGAGATCATGTTCACTTTACCTCTATTTCTTCTAACTCATAATATGCATATTGACTTCACCAGTTGTATATCACTGTCTTCTATGCCATTCACAAGATTAAAATAGTAAATGTTGCTCAAATGAACCTATCCCTGCGTTATACAAGAGCAAAATGATCTATAACCTCATGTGGCTGAAGCTGTTCTAACAAATTTGCCTCCATAGCTCTTTTGTTTAAATAAGCAAAATACATGCCCAAAAAAGGAAGAATTCACTTCCAAATTTCTGATACTCAAAATTTTAAGTATTGTTTTTGTTGTTTGTTTTGTTTGTTTAAAGATTTCTTCAGAGCTGTAGAAATGAATCAATTAAAAGAGTTACTGCTCTTTCAGAGGACCCAAGTTTGATTCTAAGCTCCCATATCAGGCTGTTTAAACCACCTGTTCCTTCAGCTCCTCCCTCCCTTCCTCCCTCCCTCCCTTCTTCCCTCCCAGCCCCCCTCTCTCCTTATGCTCACATACATGCTCACATTTTTTAAAATATTGCTTTGGAAATTCCTTATTTTAAACAAAAGCCAAAAGTACTATCTCCTGGTAGAAATTCTTTTCATTGTGATCTATTTAAGAAATGTGTTCTGCCCCCATGCCTTAAATACCAGCATTCAGGAGACAGAAGCATGTGAATCTTTGTGAGTTCAAGGACAGCCTAGTCTACCTACTAAGTTCTAAGACAGCCTACTCTACATAGTAATGTCCTGTCTCAAAAGTAGTAAAATATAGTAGAAATATAGTATGATTGTATCATAACACACAATATCTCAAAAATAAAATAAGCATTCATCTTATTTTACTTTTATAGTCCAAATTGAACCCTTTAACGCTCTCTTTTGGGGTTGGAGAGATGGCTCAGAGGTTAAGAGCATGTCTACTCTTCCAGAGGTCATGAGTTCAATTCCCAGCAACCACATGGTGGCTCACAACCATCTGTAATGAGGACTAGTGCCCTCTTCTGGCTTTCAGGCATAAATGCAGGCAGAACACTGTGTACTTAATAAATAAATAAATCTTAAAAAAAAAAAAAAAAAAAAAAAAGCTCTCTTTTAATGTCCCCGATTTGTCTAGAGTTGATTGATTTTGTTAGATACATTGAAGTTATTTCCTTCTTGTTCAGTAGACAGACTGAAATTTATTAATATTTCTTTTTAATGCTAATAATCTTCAGCTACTAAACCCTAACATGAGAGTTGTCCTTAGACTTCTACATGTTGACTTCTAAGACAGGATGTAAATAAATTTTGACTGAATAACATTTGGAAGCTTTTGCAAACAAATTTCAGTCAAATTACATACAAGTAGTAAATTCTAGTAGGTGAAAAAAACAGTTCTACTTTAAATACTATTAGAATTTCCAGTAGATAAATATTAAAGAATCAAACACCACAGAACCAAAAACTATCTCTAAGATAAAATTAACTATAGCCATAATGTAAGATTGTGTACTGCATAGTTACAGCCCACAATATTTCTAGTCCATAAGAATTTCACATATAAAATCTTTTTAATTGGGGCTGGTGAGATGGCAGTATTTGGAAAAAAAAAAAAAAACTTGCAGTTCAGGCTTTATGAACTAAGTTTGATTTGATAGATTCAAAGTAGAGGGCACTTACTCATCCTTTTACTGCCATGTGTGCACCCCCTATGTACATGACAATGGTGTATATATATATATGTATATATATATATATGATAATATATTTTAGAAGAAAACTCAGCACTGATTTTTACTTACCCATGTGTTTTAATGTAGTTGTCGGTGGTGTTCTGCTCTATGACTCCCATGTGTATTATTTTTATACCATTTTTATCCAGTAGTAATGAAACTAGAGATACTGTGAAGAGTTCTGTTAAATAGTATCTTTTGAAAACTATTTCAATAGTGCTATAAAAGTTTCTTCTGTATTGCCTCACTTTTAATTTTTTATCATTTTAATTCATATTCTTAAAACATCATAAAGTGAATAAATGTCCTCTGGCTTTAAACATTAACATTGTGTTATTAAATTGAGTGGAGGAAATCTCCAGTCTTTCAACAACTTAAAAAGTAACTAAAGGAATTAACAATCAGCTAGCTAAATCATTGTGGGTTTTTTATTTTTCTATTATTCTGAACATAAATGCTTAAAAGATATCTTATCTCCTTATTGAATTTTTGGATGTAAATTAATATTTATTAATTGTTCCATCAAAATAAGAAAGTATGTACTTCAAGTAATGAATAAACATAAATATAATGAGGAAATGCATGGCTTTGTTAAGTCTAAAGCATTCTTGAAAAAATTGAAAAGACTTGTTTGATAGGTGTTCAAAGAAGATAAATATTTCTATCATGTACTTGGTAGTATATTTTCAAATACTCTAATAAGAATATTTAAGTGTACTGTTTTAGTTAGCACTGCTAAATGTTTGCTTGTGTACTGTCTCCTGTACTGTGATAATCTAAAATACAAGAGGTGATCAGTGAAAATGGTCATAAGAAATCTAAAGGCAAGATGAGAAAATATGAATGGATAGATATCTAAAGAGTCATATACCTAATGTCTTAAAACTAATAGACAAGCTATTTGTATCTGACAGGGAGGGGAAAGAAAGAAATATATCCTCTCTCTTGTAGAAAATCAGGAATTAATAGAGTCCATTATATACTTAAGATTATATCTAACTTAGCAAAAGTACAAATTTGGTGATGTTCAAGTTCCATTGATCTAGAGAATTTATAAATACAGTATTAAATTAGAGAGAAAGCTAGTTATAGCTCAGTGAATATTGTGCATTATAATATGCAACAAAATGTTATGACCCACCTACATTTATACTTAGAGTTCCAGCTGCTATTTAAATATACTTTTATGATGTCAAAAACAGTTTGTCAAACTCTCCTTTATAAAGCACTTTTCTCTATCAGAGGTCATGTTTTTAATGTTCTCTAACGAGGGAATCCTCCAAGTACCTTCCTTATTTTTCACCTTTGACATTCACTATGTTTTAAATGCTATCACTTTATTAAATTACTTCCTTTTAATGCTCACTTCTAATGCAACAGTAATTTGTAACTGGATTTACTTTCAAATCATAACTTTGGTGAGACAAGTAGCGTACTCAACATGTCATATAAGAGGCACTAAATAGTATTTGAGAAATAAGATGTGCATCAACAACTATATCATCTGACATGAAGATTTTCACCTGTGCTTCGGAGGGAATTTTGATTCATGTAAATTCTACTATAATACCTGAGACCTAATAAGTATTGAGTAAGCAGTTTCTTTTCCTTCTCTAAAAATAGATGTTTAAGCTTTAATCATAGTAGACTTGGATTTTCAGAGCAAATAATTAGTTTCCTTTAGTGCGCCCCTTTTTCTCATCACAGCTAATCTTCTGTAGCACTTCAGTTACCCTCGGTTCTTTGACCAGAACCGCTACAAAGCATACCTGTTATCTTCCAGATAATTCTGCAGCATTCTCTCTTCTTAGCGACAGGATTTTAAGGGTTATAATTTAGTTGGGTAATATAATTTGGTATTGGAGAAAAGGAAAGATGTAATTCTCAGATGTTAGTAAGCCTAGAAACTGGAAACTTCTAAGGAAAATTGAAGCTATTTTTACCTATAATGGAAATTGATACTATCAGAGATAAATGTCTCTGCTCTTCTTTTCAAACCCATATTTTGCCCAATTTATTTTTCTCATATGTTCTTGCACCAACTCTTCTCCATTTGAACAGAATATTGGACTATCAGTTTTAATACTGGATGTCTTAGGAGAACCTTGTCTGTCCTGGGCAAACCAGTACAATCAGCCACTTACTCCATTTACTCCACGTTATTACTCCAATAAAAGGGAACCTTCTTATGTCTGTTTCTTTCATCATGGGTTTTTTTGTGTAGTTTGTATTACTTGCCTGATAGACATGCTTTCCTATACTTTATAACTCAGATTCATCTTCTTCTAGAAAGCCTCAGCTAACAACTCCTGTTTGCCACCCACTCAAGGAAATTTCATTTGAACTTATAGTCTTACCCTATATTACTTTTTCTTCTACAATTTCTCTATTTTGTACCTGTTGGATAATCACCCTCATCTCCTAAACTCTTCACATGTGTCCACTCTAACAATATGTGACACTACACAATAATTCAGAGTGGAAACTTGAGAGTTATCTTTCATCTCATATGACTATTCAAAGTCCAACAGATTTTGCCTCTTTTTTTTTCCTTCAGAACCTGTACCTTGCTCTTTAGAACTACTTTCAGCGATGTATTTAGATTTTTGTGTTTAAGTAGTCTTGAGGTTAGTTCCCTTATCGTCTATTCTACAAATAATCCATCTTCACCTTGCTCACTGTAGTTAACATGTTAAATGTTGATGTAACTATAGCATTCCATGATTTAAAATAATTCAGTAGCATCATTGATCTCTAGAAATTGTCCTGTGCTCACCTGATCTACCTCTCTTTTTAATCACTCCTGCTAGTAGCCTGAACTTATCTTCAACCATACCTAATTTCCCACTTGCAGTGGCTGGAGAGATGGCTCAGTGATTAAGAGCACTGACTGCTCTTCCAGAGGACCCAGGTTGAATTTCCAGCATCCACATACGTGGCTGTTCACAACTGTCTGTAACTCCAGTTGCAGGGAATTTGATACCCTTACACAGACACATGCAGGCAAAACACCAGTGCCCATAAAATAAAAAATAAATGTAAAAAGGGAAGTTGGGGTGAGAAACTGGGAAGGGGACAGTGATCAGTGGGAGGAGAAAGGGAGAGGAGAGAAGGTAATGGAGGATGTATTGATAAAAATACATTATTGCATGTAAAAAAAAAATTCCCAGTTGCTAGGGTTACTAACATCTATCAATTGTACCTGGTTATTCAACCAACTAATGCCATCTTTTATTACCCAACTAAATTATAATTTCTTAAATATAAATTTCTATCATAGCACGTGCAGTGCATGTTTACTGGACTTTCTTTATTTTGTTCTGAACTACTTGAGATCAAGAGCAACTCCTTTTACATTATACCTATTTTTAAATTTTAGATTATTTAAGGAAAAATCAGTAGATATTCAGTAAATATACATTAAATGAATGTGGCTTATTCCCTAACTTACTTGAAATGGTATCAACCCCATTAACAAGTTATAAAACTTGATCAAGTAAAGTCATTGACTTCTTTTGGTTTGGTCCCTTTCTTAATCCAGTATACAGTAAGCACTTAATTACCAGGCAATGTCTGTATCATGAGGTACAATTGTCTCGAATACAAATCTGTTAGTATCAAATGTCCCTAGAATTTACATTCATTTTTAATTCCTGATAGCATATGCTAATCTAGATAGGTAGCATGCTCTTTTTGGGGGGAACCTGAAATAATGCCATATGATCAATTGTATATTTTTAACCATAATTCATTATTGACCTTGTATATTCTGTGAAGGGAATCTCCAAAATTGTAGAACTGATCTTCTGTCCTTATTCAAACATTCACTGACTGACAATCAGTTTAACAGAAAAGGAAGGTTAACTAATATATACATTTTTACTTCTTTTTAATTTGTCCTTTGCAATAATTTAAAATTGGACATCAGAAAATTTTTACTCCTCAGTGAAATTCCCATCATTGTGTTGTGTAATATTTCCTTTTAACCACAAGTCAGCATTTTGCCTTCATTTCTCCTTTTCTTACTAAACTCACTCTGTTTTCTATAAGAGAATAATGCCAATGCACATTTGTACAACTTCTGTAAATCATAGAATTTTAAATAGTTCATGGTAATATTTTCTTATGATCCCTACCCATAGATTTATAAACAGTATGGGCTTCCTATTACTTCTAATACCATTATTTTTAGAATTCACTAAATTATCTTCTTGATATGAAGTAATAGACTTCTGTTTGTTTATTTCACACAAAGTGTGCACTTGGGTATAATAAAATGAATAACCTAGAATTTATTTCTATCTTTCACATCATTTCCTTCTAACCTAGGTGAATTAGTTACTTTTCTCACTACTATGTAAAATTCCTGGCTAAAATAACTTCAAGAAAGAAGGATTTATGTAAGCTGACCATTTGAAGAGATACAATATGTTTTAATAGGATAGGAGTGATTGTGGGAACAGTCTGCAGCTGTAGCAACAGCTAGCTAATGTCTGGATTGATCACAAAGCAGAAACCAGACCTGAAGAAAAGCCTCCCTTATGAGTTTTAAGCCCCAGTCCAGTTTATTGCCTCCAGTTAAGCCCAGTCTTTTGAAGGATGCACAACTTCCCTGATGGGGACCAAGTGGCTGAATACTTGAGTCTGAGGTGGGAAACATTTCACATTTAAACTATATCATTAATGTTGTTTCATCTAAAGCATACAACACAGAAGTAATTTGTGTAGATGTTTTCTTATACCTAGAAAGGTGGATCACTCTAGATTTGTAAACAAACCTTTGAATTATTTCATGCAATGAATGGAAATGCATTTAGGGCTTAATTGAGAAGACAGAAAAAAAATTTAAGTAGGTCTCTTCTTAGCAGCATTTGTTAGTTAAAGTCGTATCTTTTTTTCTTTGGGAATTATGTGTATTGACTTTCTTTTGTGCGCTAAGATCAAAATACCCTACACTTACACTGTATTTAGGATTTCAGCTTGTGATAGAGGGCATATTTTTATTTCAGGGTTTTAAAACTTCATATCTGGGCTGGAGAGATGGTTCACTGGGTAAGAGTATGGACTGCTCTTATAAAGGTCCTGAGTTCAATTTCCAGCAACCACATGGGGCTCACAACCATCTGTAATGAGATCCAATGCCCTCTCCTGGTGTGTCTGACAGCTACAGTGTACTCATATAAATAAAACAAATCTTTAGGGAAAAAAAAAACTTAGCATCTATTTTTTGTGGAAAATATTTCAATTAGGTGTTTAGCATATTATAAAGATCTTCATGCTTCTGTAGTTATTAATTTTTCTCATAGTTTGGAAGTAAACTTGCTGAAAAATAAATCATCCTTGATTTAAAAATTTTTTTTTTCCTGACACTGAAGCAAGTTTACTTTTTTTTTCCAGTCTGCTTTTATACCACTTTAAGTACATGCAAAATGATAAGATCAGTTCTCAGTCAAGGAACAAGCAAGTCAATAAACAAAATCTGGTAAACAGCTTTCTAGGGACTAGTCAGGATGACCAAGACAAAAGGAATGCCACACAAGCATCCTCTGAGTCTGTTCTGAGCTTTGCATTAACATAAATGTAAATGTTCTTGTAAAACTCTGTTCCATATATGACTATCATCACAGAACAAGCACAACAGGAGTATCCATGGGGCTCCTTTACCAGCCAGCCTAGCAAATTCAGTGAGCTCCAGAGATTGAGAAAGATGCCACATCTACCTCCAGCACGCACATGCGTGCATGCAGAAGCTTTATCTTGGAGCTAAATTTGAATCCTAGCATTACACTTGCAACTGCAGTCTTTATTAGGTCTATTGTGTTAACTTCTTTGAAGGAAAAAATAGCCATTCCTATTGTTTCACACAGTGTAAACTAATATTTCTATAAACTGTATAAAATTTGAAAGATACACTTTTTTGATGTTAAAACGAAATTCCTTGGGGATGGAGGCTTAAAGAGTCTCTTCTAGAATATCACAGTTGGGGAAAGTGAGAAGAGAAGCTACTCAATAATAATAAAGGTTGTTTTATTGGTTTTTTTTTATGATTTATTTTTAATTTCCGTTCATTGGTGTTCTTCCTTTTTGTTTGGGTGTGAAGTGTCTGATTCCCTGGAACTGGAGTTACATACAGTTGGGAATTACCATGTGGTGCTGGGAATTGATCTCAGGTCTTCTGGAAGAGCAACTAGTACTCATAACTGCTATATCTCTAACCCCAAAAGGTTGTTTTATATGAAGTATCTTGTGATGTTAATCTTCAGATGCTATAAGTAGCTGGAAAACTTTTAGTCTTTCTTCATTCCTATGAGTGAGTTTTCTCATTAACTACTGAGATTTTAGGAAGGCAATCCAAAATTCTTACATATTTTAGAAAACATTCCTTCAGTCTGGTTTGGAACTCAGACTCAAAGCTCCAACCCACACTAAGGAACATAAAACAAGACATTATTAGAAAAGCCTTGATTCTAAAGTATTCCAGTTCCATTTAATTCCAAGCACTTAACATGACAAGGTTCAGATTTTAGTATATTATTTTTTAAACTCTAACAACAAAACAAAAAAACATGTTTTGGGCTTAAAAGTCTAATTTTGATGTTATAAGTAAATGTTAAACCTGAAATTGATTGTGACATTTACCAATAAATCAGAAGTATATATTAATTATGTTTCCTTCAATGTTGTCTTAGTCAGGGTTTCTATTCCTGCACAAACGTCATGACCAAGAAGCAAGTTGGGGAGGAAAGGGTTTATTTGGCTTACATTTTCATACTGCTGTTGATCACCAAAGGATGCAGGACTGGAACTCAAGCGGGTCAGGGAGCAGGAGCTGATGCAGAAGCCATGGAGGGATGTTCTTTACTGGCTTGCTTCCCCTGGCTTGCTCAGTCCACTCTCTTATAGAACCCAAGACTACCAGCCCAGAGATGGCACCACCCACAAGGGAACCTCCCCCCTTGATCAGTAATTGAGAAAATGCCTTACAGCTGGATCTCATGGAGGCATTTTCCCAACTGAAGCTCCTTTCTCTGTGATAACTCTAGCTGTGTCAAGTTGACACAAAGCTAGCCAGTACAAATGTCTTATTAAATATGTAAGAAAATGGTATAAAAATTAAATATGAAATACTACTTACAAATTTTATGATTATTGTTATTTTTGAAAATTTATAATTATATAAGGCTGCATTGTCATGTAATATGCTAAAAATTAAAGCTATTTTGAGTTAGAGTTAAAAAAGTTAAGTTAAAACTCTGGTATAGAGAGATGGTTCAGTAGTTAATAATGCTTTCTACTCTTCCAGAGGACCTGAGTTTGGGTCCTAGCACCGACATTAGGCAACTCACAAGCACCAGTAACTTCAGTTCCAGGGGATCTAATATCGCTGACCTCTAGGTACCTGCACTAGCATGCTCATACTCACACATGCACTGGTACATATAATTAAAAATAAAATAAATATATATGCCTTAATATCTGCAGGAAAAAATTCACCATTTGGGGGTCCTGTGTTCATAAATTAGTTTTGAGGAATGTATTTTAAAATTCTTCAAGATATTATTCAGCCCCCAAAAGAGCATTTGCTGAATACATATTAAAGTTTTTGGCCTATTATATAACTCTTACAATACCTTAGTACTTCTTTAGGGCACGTATTTCTCTATTAGAGGTAGTATCTACTTTTCTAAAGTTGTTAATAAGGCTTCTTTAATTAATTTTCCAAATGTAGACAGCTTCGCAAAGAAGAAATAAAAGCGAAGCATGTTACTACCCTTTAAAACATAACTTATTTCCCTCTATTTCTTCAATTTTGCTTAATTATTATTTAATGCATAAGAATTCCATAAGAAAAGAGGGAGGAGTCCGTGAGTATCAAAGGTTGGAATTATATATGCATAGGAAACATACTTTTTGAAATGAACTTGTCTTTTTGTAAAGTCAACACATTTGAATCTACAGATTTTAAATTCTGAGGGGTCCATTTTAACCATGATGAAACTTTTCTTCACCACTTCTGTTACTTATCAAATGCTCACTATCCTTTGCAGTCGTAGCTATCGCTTCAGTGTGGATTGATCTTGAATATATACATTCTTACAATTCCTAAGTGTGTTATACCCATTAGTCAATATTTTTCTGCTCTCTACTTGATTTTTATTTTATTTTTTACTTTAATAATGAACATTAGAAAGATAGAAGTTTTTACATGGTAATCTGTTATCAGAACAAACTAAGTAGAAATAAACATACAAAATCTATTATGATATCTGAAATATTAACTTTGAAAACTCTAAATTATAGTTACATACATATGATGACAGAGTAATTCATGGATATGCTTTTTTTTCATTGTACTGATTTCTTAGCCTACATAATTGATAATCCAGACTCACATTATTTTTCAGTGGTATATTATATATAAATTAAGTAACTATGAATTGGTCAATAAATTGAAATCATATCCATTCTTTGGAATATCATTTATGAATCTATCTTGTAAGTTGCAGTAACAATCATTATAGAAAGCAAAAAGTTTATTTAGGATATTCATAGTTACATGAAATTATTATAATAAATAAAATCCTGGATTTGAATTATCCTTGAGAAGACAATTTCATATATATATATATATATATATATATATATATATATACACATATATATATGCACACACACATATATATATATGTATACACACACACAAATATATATATATATATATATATATATATCAACTTGGAGGAGAGAACCCTGAGAATGCTGGCATCAGGTGTCATGTCAACACTGTTGCAAGGGGAAAAGAAGAATGAAAAACAACAGGAGAGAAGTGTTGTAAAGAGAAAAAAAAAGAATGGCTAGAGGGAAAGGAAACCAGCTATAGCTTTTGCTCCTTTTACTGTTTCAGTACTTGACTAAGTCTCTCGTTCCAACTCACATTTGCAGTTAAAAAGCAGAAGCAGTAACTACTAGAACAAGGTGAATTTTAAGACCTTAATAGTATTTACTCATTGAAACACCAAAAAACTCTGTAGGAAATCAGTCATATGAACATTTTATAGCCATTGTTTTCAATAATTTTAATAATTTTCCTCATTCTGTTGCTGTCTTCCTCAGGATAAGAACAAGAAATGACTATTTCTGATATTTATCCATGTTATTGTGCATTTAGAAATTATTACCTAGAGTCATAAAAATCCAGCTTGCTAGACTTTTCTCTTTAACATCTTGCTACTTAAAACAGTTAAACATAATTCTTTTTGAGTTACTGTGCTTAAGAATTCTTACTGAGGTGCCGGGCGTGGTGGCGCACGCCTTTAATCCCAGCACTCAGGAGGCAGAGGCAGGCGGATTTCTGAGTTCGAGGCCAGCCTAGTCTACAAAGTGAGTTCCAGGACAGCCAAGGCTACACAGAGAAACCCTGTCTCAAAACAAAACAACAACAAAAAAAAGAATTCTTACTGAGAAGAATAACATAGACTAAAGCATGACTCTCTGAAGATGCCTATATGTACACATGAACCAAAAGAAAAAATGCTATAGGAATCATCCCCTGTAACTTAGTATTGAGCTTCAGATTATGAGGATAGTGTTTTGACAAAAAAGGACATATTCAAAGAATAAAAGCAGTAAAGCTAATCTAAAATTGGATGCTTCCAAGTTTGTCCCTAGTACTACTTATTTGTGAAAACTAGGCATCCCTCAAAGAATATATTCATTCTGAAGAGTAGAACAAAGAAAAGGAGATGCTAGTAAGACCTGCAGTAGTTCTTTAAGGAACTGTTGAGTTCATTATCATTTGTGCACCCTCTGACATATTTGCCTAAAGTCATTTGAATCAAATTAAGGCTGATTTTAGTGCCATTATTACTATAATATTTCACAGCAAATTTGTCCAACTTAAAATACATCAGACATATAATTCTATACCCATGACAGTTCCAAAGGAGTTATTAATCCTCATAATTGCCCTCAATACTTCAAACATTTATTAGTAGTATTGTTTTTATGGTCAATGCTTAGCATCCTTTAGAGCTCTAGCACCTTATTTCATATATGCATTGTTGTTACCCAAAACTGAACCAAATTTTTTTCTAGGTAGAAAGAAAAAATATCTTACATTTTTATTTACCCTTTCACATTAATTTTATTTTTAAAAAACATGGGAAGCAAGAAAATAGTTTGTAATTGGAGGGCTAATTTTTATATTATATGGTTTTTTTTTTCTAGACTATGAGGTACCAAGCTTTTCTTAATTTTTACCAAAAATACTTTAAGGAAAACCAACATCAGTATAGTAATTGAACCATATAACTCCAATATAGAGAAATTAGTTCCTCCAATCTTTGATGAAGCAAACAAAAAATATTAAAAGAGTAGAAGCTTATAGTCATTTCAGTATCCTTGATTAAACTTGATTATTCTTGATTAAAGTTTTTCAAAACCTCACCAACATACCAGTTTAAATCTATGTATCAAAAGTTTAAGGTACATGGGTAAACTAAAATAATCTGAGATTATTTATTGCTACCATTTAACAGAGATCTTTATAGCTCTGAGTTTAAAACATTAGCATTATTTTTTTCTTAAAGACTATATAAAGATATTTAAATTGTACCAAGTCTAAGTTTAAAACAAGTCTAAGGTCTATCAATAGTGGCAGTCTATTAAAATGTCCTTTCAGCTGCCCTTTCGCTTTTCTGTTCCTATTTTAATAAAATATTTCAACTACTTGGTAAGGAATAGATAATCATAAACTGTGAATATGCTAATCGTCTACATTTCTTTGATACTGGGGGAAAAAATCAGAACCTTTTGGATGCTAGAATCTACAGCTGACCTTAGCCCTTACAACCTTAACAAGATTTCTTCTTTGATCTTTCTGAAATGCTAAATATTTTCAAAAAAAAAAACATGTTTAATCTCATTTTGTTGGAACTCTTAAATTTTAACGCTTGGGTCTGTTTCTGTTACCAATTTTTGGCTCTTTTAATTAACATTTTTTTTAGTTGTGAACAGTTCTATGCTAGAATGAGTTGAGAAATATAGTTCTGGTGCCTCAACTTTGGTAGTTGGTATGCTAGATTATAGCTCTCATCATTCCAGTTATTATCAAAACAATGCATAATTGTCCTTTACAAAATGTTGGATGTAATACCAACTATTTTGCCTTAATTACTTTGTTTAGCTTTTAGAATAATCTCATGAGATTGTAACTCAAGAAACTTCCTAATCTTTGCATGACAATAGCAGTTCTCTCTACCTTGGAAGTTCTACTGCACAGACACTCATCTGACTTCCTCATGTCTGAACTAATGCTTTCACAGAGAAATTGTCCTTGTCCACTGTCACTGTTGCTATAAAGAGACTCCTTGATTAGTGCACCTCTTATAAAGGAAAGCATTTAATTGGAGCGGTCTTATAGTTCCTGAGGTAGTTCACTATCAACCTGGTAAAAGAATGGTGAAAGACATGGTACCATAGAGGACCTGAAAATTCTACCTGTAGACTGGCAGGCATCAGGAAAAGAGACAGACTTTGGGCCTTGCTTGGGCTCCTAAAATTCCAAAGCCCACCCACAGAAACACACTTATTCCAGTAAGGCCACTACCAGGTAGGTGACCAAGCATGCAAATCTGTGAACCTGTGGGGTCATTCTTATTCAAGCCATTACATCCACTCTACCTGTAACAGGTATACCCTACTTTCTTATACCATTGTTGAGTTTTATTTTCTCTGTAACATATATTACTATTTAATATATATACCTTCTAAAGTATTCTTATCTGTCTGCTTTTATTAGGATGTAAGTTATAACTTAGATCTTTAACTGATCACATATGCATATGTCTTTGGGCCCACAACATATGTGGAAAGTAAATTCACTCACATCTATAATAATCTAACTTTGCTTCTACCAAAAATGTATTGTAAATGTAAATTCTCACAAGCATGAGAGTAGAACCAGCAGTGTCAAGAGAGTAAGTGCCAGTTTTGCATGATATGAACGGAATTTTGCTGAAACAAATCAAACTGCATATAAGCCTGTATTTAGCAATACTACAGAAAAGGGAAAACCCCTTTTCTTATTTGTGATGATGTGGTTTTTTTCCTTTCCTAACATAGGATGTCCAAAATGAAGCTTCACCCCAAAAGTATAATGTCTGGGATATGACAAATATTATATTTCTATTTTCCATAGAAAATGTTATTCTCATTTTCTTATGCCTTTCTCTTGACTGAATCTTGACAAACATAATTATTCAAAATGAAAAAAAAATACTCAAAATGAATTTTCAAAAAACTTGAACAGAAAACTATAAAAGCAATGATAATGGTGGTAGAAAGAGTCTTACTCTGGGAAGAGCTCACCATTTGGTTCTCCGGAACCAAATGTTGACCCATTGAAAACATACATACAAGTTACATTGTACATGTAGTGCTTATGGATAATAAGCACAATAATGAAGCAGCCATGATAAAAAAAAAAAGGCAAGGACAGGTATGTGGGAGGTCTTGAAGGATGGAAAATGAAGGTGAAAATTATGTATATTTCAAATTATAATTGTAAAAATAAAAAATAAATTTAAAAGTAAAAAATAAATGTGTTGTAGGACTAGGGAATATAATTCAGTGATAGACTGTTTAGCATACACAAGTCCCAAAATTCAATCCTCAGCATCATATACAGACAAGTAGTGTTATATACTGTCTTTAAAGTTGTATTTTAAATTTAAATTTTAAGATTTTTATAAATTGATTCCATTTTCAAATATTAGAAACTGTTTTTATATTGCCAAAAATTAAAAATGTAGAGCATTTCAAGTAACTATATAAGAAACTAGAATTCACTAATAACTGTATTTCCAAGCCTTAAAAATATCAGATAAGATTGTAAAAGAGTTCAAAAGCAGGCAACCAAGAATGTGTGGTCCTATCTAGAACACCCTCTGTGATACTTCTCCTTTCCTTTTCTCAACTATTACACAGCTCTGTTAGTAGACATTTACTACAAGTGATCCTAACTTACAGAAATGTAAATTGTATCCATATGCAATGCCATTGAATTTTGCTTTATAGTTAAACTGTCTGTAAATGTAGTTCTAAAATTCCTGATGGTTCCTCTGTGTATGTGTGCACCATTGTGCAATTACATGCATATGTATGTGTAATTCTCTTTTGAACCAGTTTGAAAATCTTATTGGTTCCCACATTAATACTTTAGATAAAATTTTAGGTACATATTTACTTTATGTCTATGAGTTATAAGTTTATCCTTTTTTGAAAAATTAACAGACAGTTTTCAGGGTTTTTTTCCATTTGATTTGTGTTTGATTTAACTCAGACACCCAACGCTTGAGTATTCAGAGAAACTGAAAATGACATGTATAATGTAAATAATACTCTTATTAAGTAGGGCTCTTAATAATACCAAAGTATTTGTTAATTGTTTACTTTATATGATCATGGAAGTTTTGATTAACAGTGCAGAATAAACCACTCACTGCTTAGATTCCAGACTTCAGGAAGCTTGGGTTTTACAGTGGAACGTACATGTGAATTCTTAGTCATTGCTACTGTTCAATACTGTACAGACATTGTTGTATATTTGTACAATTTCCATGTACCTGTCAAATGCTAGTTGAGCATTTTGAAGAATAAAAGTCAGTTTTTCTACTAACACTAGTGGCCAGTGCTTTAAAAAGTTAACCAATTAACCATGTGCTTTAATAGTATATTAGTTTCATTTTATGGATGAATAAATTTTATGACAGAACATTTTTGAAAATGAAAAATAAGTATCTTAAAATTCATATTTAATGAAAGTATTTATGTCTTTCTTTCAGAGGTGCTAGAAAAGTATATAATGTTCAATAGCTGAGGCATTGACTTTACTGATATCTGTCCTTGAGATTCACTTCTTAAAATTAATAATTCTTAATACTTCTTGTTCAAATGCTTGCTTAAATTAACCTTATTTGGTTTTTCAAGAGCTGTCAAAATCACAAAGGTATTAATCTACATTTTTGATTATACATCCAGACTAGCATCCAAACAGTAGGAACTGGTTACAGCACAATTATCCCTAACTCTCACATAGTATTCATTCTGAAACAACTTTTCTAAGTAAGGGTTTTACAAATATTGATTCATTTTCTTCATAAGAATCCTATAAGTATAAATGATTACTATAATCATTTTATATATGAAGAACCTAGAGATTGTGACTTAGACAGTGTTAATTGTATAATTGATAAAACCAAATTTTAAATCTAACCAGTTTGGCCTTATAGTATTACTCCTTAAACTGACTTTTAGGTTTTTTTTCTTTTCATTCCTTCATAACATAGTCCTGTTTTCTATAGTTCTCATTGCTAAGGAAAATAGCCAAAGACAAAAAAACAGGACTTGCTAGTCATTGCTCGATAGCTCAGTAGGTTGAAGTACTTTTTGACTTGAGTTCAATCCTCAGAACCTACATGATGGAAAAGGAGAACTCATGCTCATAAGGTATCCTTTGACCTCCACATGCATGTGGATATCACACACGCACGTGTACATACACATACCATAAATAAGTAAATTAAAAGTAATTATTAAAAAGGCAGTGAAAACCCAAGATGGTCTGATTAGAAATACAATGATTGCCCTTATTAATTTGAAGAAATGATCAACTACTAGTGTTCAGATAATTGAGATTTAAAGTTCTTTTGCTATGCTTATCATGTAACCTCAGACAAAGAGTAATATCTTCTTTTAACCACTAGAATGAAAACAAGTTACTTTACAAGATAGTTATCAACCTGATAAGTGTGTACAATGCCATAAATACTCAGAAATCCTTACTAGTCAAAAATTTTCATTTGGTGCCGTAATACATGAGATAATTAGAATTTTTCTCATACTGTGACCAAACGTAAAATTGTAAGTATAAGTCTCAGAAGATAAATAGATGCATCAATGCTTGCAGGATAACCATGAAGGTCTGAAAACAGATCTCAGAAGCTGTACAAAGCCTGACAGCAGAGCACAAGTGTCTAATTTCAGAACTCCTACAGCAAGATGGGAGGCAGTAACAGAAAAATCTCCAGATGCAAACAAGCTAACTAGCCTTGCACACATAGCAGCAAACAACAAGAGACCATGTCTCAAGTAAGATGGAAGCCAGAGACCAATACTTGAGGTTGTTCGCTGACCTCTGTATACACACTATGGCACATTTGTTCACATACATCAAGATTTAAATGAAGTAAACTTCTCGGAACACTTAATTTAAAATGTTGATAGCAAGGAGAGAACCATCTGAGATTTATAATTTCGGTAACTGAGATGAAATAGCTTAGAATAAAGCTGTGTCTAGGAAAGACAACTAAATTAGAAAAAGTACATGACTTAAGGAAGTATTCACCACTAATCAAGTCCATATTTCCTTAAGTTGTGTACTTTCTCTTATTCAACTTTTCTTTTTAAGGGTGTTCTATCTATGCTATAATATTATTCTTTTTAATAAAAGATAAAGAACTCATCAGATTATTTATAAGGAAACAAATAAGTTTCTGCTTTCTGTAGTAATTATAATTCACTGTACCATTTGTGTAGCCTGCAGCATGTCCAACTTCATTTAGAAGTTGATATTGAAAAATAATTCATTCAAACCCAGGATGTAAGCACATTCAATGGAATTTAAGGCAATAAAAAATTCTTACTGTATTGAGAAACTTACAAATGGTCCTTTGAAACATTTTACATCTGGAAAAAAAATTGTTTTTCCATCTAAAAATTATCTTTGGGCCTACAGCAACTTTGGTTACACATTGCTGATAGATTATATTGTTACTCTTCAAAGACATAGTTATGGATCCATGTGAGTTTGTGTGTGAGCACATACATGTTTGTGTTTGTATGTAAGTTCACCTGTGAGTGAATTTAAGTGTGATAAGTGTTAAATGAGTGTACCATTTAATTCATCAATTAAACTAGGAGGGAAAAATGTAGATATTTTTAGTTTTGAGGGATTTTTTTTTTGATTACTTAAGTTAATCTTTTTTTTTTTTTTTTAGTTTCTTATTAGAAATCTTAAAAGGGAAACTGGATACTTCAGTGACTCTGTGTGTGTGTGTGTGTGTGTGTGTGTGTGTACATCTACTTTTTAAGTATTCCTTTTATACAGTATCTGATAAAGACAAAGAATGGGGACTGCAAAGTTAGCTCACAGGTTAAGAGCACTTGGTGCTCATTGAGTGGTGTGCAGCTCCTACACCTGATGACTCACAACCAACTGTAACTGCACTCTAGGGGATCTACCCCTCTTCTGACTCTTGCACACACTGACTGTGCATATCCTCAAAAATACATATACACATAAATATTTTCTGAAGAATCTTTAAAGATAATGAAAATAGGAAAAGTTTCTTAGAGCCACAAAAACCTACAAATAAGAGGTTTAAAAAGTATTCATTCTAGCACAGGTTTTTTGCTTTCCTTCTGATATAATCTCTCTTGGTACTTTTGTGAAAGTATACAGAGATAATTGCAGAAAAATGTATTTAAAATAACAAAGAAGACCCGAAAAATGGAAATCTTAAAACATTTTAAAGCAAATGTAATATAATAATGCCTTTATAAATTCATTAAATAAACAATTGTGGAACCAGGTTTAGTAACTGCCATCGTTTGAAATTATGTTGACCATAAATGATATTTTAAGATACCACAAGATGAAGTAAGAATTTATATTGATATTTTGTGGTTTGTTGCCTAAGCTCAGAATGGAAGGAAACAATAACTATTTGGTTACTAGCTTTTAAGATATTTTAGAGTTCTTTAAGGATTTCATTGAGCTCACTGAAAACCCACAGAAGCATCTTAATTTTATAGATAAAGAAATTAAGGACCACAGAGAAGAGATAAGTTTACTAAAGATATCTGATACAAAACTATATAATCGTTGCACAACTAACCTGAAACTTTCATTCAACCATTTTATGAGCTTTAATTCAAAGAATAGCATAGTCTGTTGTCATTCGGGTCATGACATGATTTGTTAGAAATTGTTTTATTCTGATGCTTCAGTTTCTATCCACATACAACCTATAAACTATAAATCTGTATCCACATAGTAACTGATTTGTACTGCTTTTTTAAATTTTCTTTTCATATTTAGATACATTACTCTTATTAATTTTCATTTTGTGTATGAGAAAATTAAAATCTCCATATGATCAATGTCATATCCACTGTCAAAGGGCTAGGAAAAGGACATCACTAAACTTTAAATAATGTTTTTCTTTATTCTGCTGCCTCCCATGTCCTAAAGTAAACCAAAACTCTTTGTGTTCTTCAGTTGAATATATGTTGTAGTTCCATAAATCTGATTAAACACAAATAATCATTAGGCTCCATTAAGCCAAATCCTTGTGTCCTGGTTTATTCCAATAAAGCAAAAAGTGAATACAACTATTGAGAAAAACACAGTATTTTATCAGCACTCCATGTTTATGTAAGAACTGAGAAGGAAACAGGAATTAGGACTCTACTATAAAATTGTTAGCTTGATTGCTATTTAAGCCAAAACTTTCCTTTTTAATTCTGGGTAAGCTAACAAAGCGCACAATCTAAATCACTTTGCAAATGAGACTTATTTCCTTTTATTCTTAAAAGTTATTTTTATGTATAAATGCTTCTCAAAGAAGTTCATACTTCAGAGAGACATTACTCATGAGTATAATAATCAGAATGTAAAACACATAACATGTCAGAATTATCATTTCTGTTCTTCTAGTGACCTGACCATTTGAAATAATAGAACATCCTACTCTCTTAGAAACTAAGAAATCGGGCTGGAGAGATGGCTCAGTGGTTAAGAGCACTGACTGCTCTTACGAAGGTCCTGAGTTCAAATCCCAGCAACCACATGGTGGCTTACAACCATCCGTAATGAGATCTGATGCCCTCTTCTGGTGTGTCTGAAGACAGCTACAGTGTACTTACATATAACAATAAATAAATCTTTATAATAAAAAAAAAAGAAACTAAGAAATCTATCTTAATCTGACTGACACCCCAATACAGAGAACTCTTATTGTTGTATTGATACATGTCATTATTTGATTAGCCTCAATAGTAATGAATTCTCTAAATTCCTGAGACCATTTTGCAGGGCACTCAGAATCGACTTTTTTTTTCATATCAGAGTTAATAATTCTTTCAGGCCAAAAAAGTGAAAATGCCTTATAAACTGGTAATATAGTTTTATCTACTTCAGATATGATAATGATTGATCTTATGCTAGCAAAATAAAGTTCTGGTCTGCTGAGTTTGAGAAGAACAATAATTATTACTATGAACTAAACATTCAAACTTTGTAATTTGTTTACTTTACATATAAAGCACTGTATTTAACATTGTGGAAAATATTTTTAAAAATTGTCATGATCCTGTCCCTTTAAGAGTTTTAGTCTCTTTGACTATACTATTAATAATTTCAATATGAGGAACTATGTTAAATCCTATGATAAAGATTCAGAAGATACTTCAAGATTTTAGAAAAACCTAAGTCTAGATTGTGGTAATGACAAAACAATCATGTAAATTTATTAAAAATGATCAACTATATTTTAAATTACTGAATTTGGTAATTGCTCATAGATAAATTATATCAGCATTATTAACAATTTAAAGGAAGAAAATATCTGTGATTAAAGAATTTAGAAATTATTTTTCATAGCTGATGTAGTTTAATCTGAATCTTAAAGGATAAAGAGTTTGGACCAGAAGCTTGATCAAAGTGAAAAAGGCATTAAAACTAGTTCAGATTGTTAAAGGTCTGAATAGACGGCCTCCATTCTTACATGTAGCCATATGGATATGGCCCATCTAAAAACTTCTGGCCGATGCCTACTGAAAATCTTAAAACAGTATTGTTTGATGGAAGTTTTACTTGTAGTGTTTTGTTTTGCCTTTTGAAAGAAGGAGTCAAAACTAAGAACTTAATTCCATTCTGAGCTAGTGGGGGTACTTATGGAAAAGGGTATATAATTATAAAGTATGTCACACTGCCAGTGAATCTACTACCATTATAACTATCCATAGTCATTTCCCTCTTTAAATCTTCAAATTAGTGAAATATTCTTTATTTCCTTAAGCACTACAAAAACCTTTTATATTTCCTATAAGAAAACTAAGGTTATGGGAGAACCCACTACCTAAAATGCTAAAGCCATGCTACAGGTAAAGTCACGCTATTCTGGCCTGTTAAGAATAAAATAAACAGTATGGTATAGCTATATGATCTTTGAACAGTCACAAAACTGCTAACTAAATTCAGATGTCATCAGAAGTTTAAATTTGTCATATAAAAGGAAGAAACCAGATGAAGTTAAATAACAGCATTAATAATAGAAAGTCAAAGGGGGGCTGTGATTTTTTTTCTTATGAATTGATATGACCCTACTACTAACAAGAACAGCCAATTTTTAATATTTATTGAAAGAAATTTATAGGAAATTTAGTTTCTAAATAGATAAGCTTCTTTGTTTTTAACAATATTTAAAAAATTAAATTGTATCTTCCCAAACCAGATAACTTCTCAGATTATATAATTAAGCACATCATATTAAAATTTTAAATGATTTTCTTGATATTCATCAGAAAAATATCTTCTTCATTTTGACCCCACCTGACCAACTGCTTAGAATTTTTTTCCATTTGAACCATGTATTCTAGCATTTCTAGGAGAAAAAAACATGAATGAGCCCAGCGAGCAGCAAAATAGAAGTAGTTTTGTAAGGTTGGATTAGTGTTGACCTACAATCAAATATGGTCCTTATTATGTACCTAATATTGTTATGAACTTATCCTTAGCATGGGCTTGGTTTGATTTGTTTGAGTCCTCTCTTCTGCAAAATACAGAAGGAAAGAAATGTTTGTTATTTGCATTTATTTATACTAACTAGTTGTATACATCTGGCTTCCATTGGAGAGCCCCTGACATCACAGGGAACGGTGATCAAAATTCCACACTCTAGCTTCAAGCTGGGGGCTCGTAGCTATTGCAGCATTGAAAGGGAATCTTTTCCTGGCTTCTTTAAAATGAGCATGGTGATGGGATGGTTTAAGGGAAGAACACCTCTCAAATCACATGACCACTGCTGTGCTTCCGTGTGTCCTGCTTTTTTCATAACAGCTTGGCACTACATTCTTTCCCTGTATTGTTAGTGGACTTTTTTTTCTTTTTTGTATGTATGGGTGGGCTGGGGGCTGGGGACATAAATGAATGGTTTACATTATGCATGCATCTTTCACCATTAGAGTGATGTGCCTTCCCTTATGTATCACAAATTATTATCATATTTAACTTCTGTGTCTGTAGTGATTGAGCTGTATGTTTCTTCCTTTTTGGTGTATGTTATTATATGTTTTGACATTTACACCTTCAGTTGTTCATGTTACATTAAATGTAAGTTAAAATTTTCTCCCAAAAGAGTTAGCTTTTCATGTTGGGCTGGAAGAATCTTCATTTCTGTGTAGCAGTTCACATTATTATAACTTATGGCTTTCAATTGTACCTCCTCTAATGAAGAGATGACTTTAAACACTGTGCTATTCTTATTATGACCTAAGCATGAGGTAAGTAATTTATGTCTCTAAAGACTGTGGCTGCTTGTAAACATTTTCTCAGCTTTTTAAAAACATTTTTATTTTTGTTCCTTACCATTTATTATGTGTTGTCCTTCCTTTGTTTCTGTGTCATATCTTAAGATTTCTTAACAAGCTATGTGATCTTAAGCAAAACTCCTATTTTACTGTAAACACATGTCTAAGTAAATTATTTGATGTCTCAAGTAATTTTGATTAGTACGTGAAAACCTGTGTGCTCAGTGGTCTCATTTCTCTGTTATTTCCTCCACTGACTCCAATAAAATGCAGTTACTACATTGTTTTCATTCTGATTCCTGTGGGAGGGAGAATCATCTGTGCTATAAAATCAGTCAGTTATTAATTGCAGCAAATAACATGGCCAAACAGGATAAAGTAATGGGGATTCTAATAGTATACCTTTCATTGAATGTCTCATTTTCTTCCCTTAGGAATTTAATGTAATCCCATAATCTCAGGTTATTTAATTTTTCATGTTCACCTTTTCTCACTGCTTAAAACAAGTAACAAAATAAAATGAAATAAAACTTGATACTTTTAACTTATCCTTTAAAAGTAAATTCCATGATCTATGTTAATGTTAAAACCTTTATATTGAGATTTTTATAAAAATAAATGAATGAATACTATAAATATGATATTATCTATGTAGCACAAAGTAATTCAGTACATAGATTATCAGTAAAGTTTTGAAAATTACTTATCTTGGCTTGTTTAGATAGACATATTTAAACGTACTAAGTAAAGAAAGTCTTATAATCACTGGTTTTAAAAATAATTTCTCTCAAATCTGGTTCAACAGCCAATGTAACATAAGTGGGAAACAGTGTTTGCTGTACTTTTGGCAATCTGCACACTTTTATAAAGGCTCCTATTTCAGAGAACTGAATCTTTAATTCTCCAAATCTCTCCTCTAAAGGTATTTGAAATAGGTGGTTCCAAACTGAGGTATTAAAAAAAAAAGTGGGTTTCTCTATCTGTATTATAAACAATTGTGGGGAGGTATTAATCTTTAAGCCTCATAGAGAAGCAGGAGGGATGTTTTCATTTGCTTTGTTTTGGTTACAAAATACCAGGGAGTCCTTTACTAAACATTTGCATTATATACATTACTTAACGTATATAATAGATATTATGTAAATTTGTTAGAATATTTTGAGACAATTTGAACTACTCATCTGAACTGCACTGTTCATTGTAAATTTCTTGTTTCTATCCATACACTAGCTCCACTCTAGATTGGAAGGGCTTAAAGATGAACTCTGGAGGAATAGAGGCTACGACTTAAGAGTAACTATTACTGACCAAAGGAGCTACTTTCCACTCGCAAACATTGCTTTGCGCGATGGGCTTGGCTCCGTCACATCTTGTTTCACATCTTGTTGAAGACTTTCTTGACTTCCATTTGACTTCTATGGGCTGTTTTTGTCTTTCAACATTTTCCTCTTTCTTTTCCCTCTTTCTCCCAGATTTTCTTCCCATGCTTTTAGCATTCTCTTGTGTTCTTTGATTCACTTTTTCAAATGTAGTTTCTCTATTAAGCTTGTCTATTAATTCCTCTGTTGGTGTGTGTTTCTCTCCCTGTTAAGACTGTAGAGGTAGAGATACACTTGTCTTCATTTCATGGTATGCAAATTGCTCATTTATTTTGCAGAAAGTTCATTAGTTACACTTACCTCTTTGATATGAATTTTAAGACAAAATATTAGAACATTCTCCATTTATACACTGTCCCCTGTGATAAGCCCATGCTTTCTTTTTTTTAACCTCCATATTTACTTCTTCATTCTCTCTCTGATTTTTCTTTTTTTTTTTAATCATGTTTTCTTCTGTGTCTTATTTTCTTTAAGTCATGAATTTCTTTCTCATTGGGTCCACAGTTGTTCTCCAGTAAGACTTATAAGTAAACACTATAACCATTTTCTTATTCTGGATGAGTGTCTTTGTACCATATACCTGAAACTATTACAACAGTGTGGGCCAAAAGAGAATAGCTAATATTTATAGTGGCTTGTTTGTTTTGCCATGTGTGTATGTGTGTTTATATGTGTGTGTTTATGTGTGTGTGGTATGTGTGTGTGTTTAGATTTATTTGCTTTGGTTTTGTTTTCCCTTGTCTGCTCATGGCATTTTATTCTTTCTTTCTTTAAGCATTCATAAATAGTTTGTTTGGTTTTTTTCAGGGAAGGACAGTCATAACCTACCCTAAGTTACAACATTCCTTTCATACACTTATTCATATATAATTAAACTGTGTTAAGCTATAGAAAGTTCTTTGTTGTCTATATATCCATCTGGGGCAAGCTGCTGTGGAGTGGGAGGAAGAGGTGTGGGCCCTGAATAAAGTTATATCTAAAATCATAAGTTACCATTCAACATGCCATTCAATACAGCCATTGGGTGAACTTCAAAAGAAATGTTTCACTTTAAATTTTTCAATCAGAACTTAAAGGGCCCCTAATTGACAAACCATATATACACCTAAAAATGGTTAATGAATTAAATTTAACTCATTTCCAATAGAAACATCTTTCATAGCCAGTATTATTAAGTTATAATAACAGTTATTACAAAAGTTAATGATCATCAAAGGTAAATGTGACAAATAAGAATTTTTCTATATCCCTTGTTAACATATATTTAAATAAAAATCACTACAATAGAATATGTGATTTTAACTTAACTTAGATTTCATTGTTATTCTAGTCAAGACATATGCAGAATACCTTAAGATTATAGAGATTCATAACTGAATATGTAGTGTTGAATTTATTCCATTATATAGTCATCCTTCAGCATCCATACCAACTTCATTTCATTTCAAGTCCTCTTTAGGTATCCAAATCCCAAATATTCAACTCTCATGTAGATAAAATGTCATATATTACTTACAACCTGAGTACATCCACTCATACTTTATATCATAGTCTCTAGTTTAGTAGGCAAGTGCTCTACCATTGAGCCACATCTGCAACACTCATCTCTACTTCATAATTTAATGCAATATGAATGCTATGTAAATAATTCTTATATTGTATTCCATAAGGAATAAGGACAAGGGAATAAAGATCACATATACAGAACAGATAGAGGCAGTAGTGCTGGTGTTTTGTGTTATTGGTTTTCTTCCTGTCTTCCTCCTCCTTTTTTCTTTTCTAATCCACAGTGTATTGAATCTGCAGCTATGAAACCCACAGATATGGAGGGCCACCTGGGCTGATCTCAAATTCACATAAATTGGTTTGGGTCTTATCTTTGTCCAGTTTATAATATTTTACCTGAAATATTTTTTCTGGAACTCAATCTTTTATAAATAAAAAATGAATTAAATATATCTGGAAAATATAATGAACTTTTACTAACATGTTGTGATAGCCAAGATAAATAAAAACCTTTTCTCCTAGACCTCAGGAGCTTGCCCATTAAGCATACTTATCTGGCTGTCCATGTTATAAGCCCTAAATTACTGAGTTTGTGCTCTTTCTGCAGGTCCAGTCCAGGTGCAGCAGCAAGGAGAACATTCTAAGAGCCAGTAAGTAGTCATGATTTCAGGTAGGCTTCCAAAATATATAAATTGTGGCTCAACTGAATATAGAACTAAAGACTGGCATTTTAATGAAAAAAATTAAAATAAGCAATGATAAAAATTTCTATAAAGAATATGTATTTTATAAAGTTTTCTATCTGAATTTTTGTTAACAACAATATAAATAAATGTTTTGCTGAATCTAATATTTTGAAAGCTGAACGGAATTTGATACATTCAAATTAAGATAGATAGATAGATAGATAGATAGATAGATAGATAGATAGATAGATAGATAGAGTGCCTCTGTGACACTAAGGTGAGGAACCTGCCCCTTTTTATAGTCTTATTTACAAAAATAATTTAAAAGCAGACTACATGAAAATAATTCTACTATAAATCCATTAAAGCAGAAGACAGAGATTGAGAGATAAAAAAGCAAGCTGAGCATGTGTGGTTACAGTCCTAGCCCTTGAAGATGAAGCAGGAAGAGCTAAGTGTTTTGCCAGTCTGTGTTACATCATAAAACTATTTCTCAAAAAGGGCTTGGAAATGGTTGGATAGTAATAATTTTGTAAATAATTATTTGAAAGGGTTTTCATCTTCACATACAAAATGTTACAGAACATTGTTCCCTGGCCCAAAAATGAAAAATCTGTACGACTTAAGTAGAAAGTCCCTGAACTTTATTCATTATTTTATAAAAAAAAAAAAAAAAAAAAAAAAAGAAAGAAAGAAACTATGAGGCCAGGCAGTCGGTGGAAGACACCTTTAATTCCAACTCAGGAGGCAGATGGAAATCCACTCAGGTGGATTTCTGTGAGAGCTCCAGACCAGCCTTGTCTAGAGAGTGAGTTCCAGGACAGCCAAGGCTACATGAAAAACAAACAAACAAACAAAAAAACAAACAAAAAAACCCTGTCTCAAAGAATGAAGAGAAAAAGAAGAAAGAACTAATGAGTAGGTTATGTTATTCTACTATGCTTATCGTGAAGTCCTATTGAAAGATTTTCCATTAAAGCTTTGGGGGCATCCAGAGAAGAATGCTGTATAGATGGTACTTGTATCTTCTTTTTTTCTCTCTTAATAATTTAATGACAGCATCTATTCTTCTTCCTAATGATTTTCAGTAGATGTCCAGGGAGAGCAGCATGAAACAGGTCTACTAGACACCCACGCTAATGGGAGTTTTAGTAAATGAGATGATTTATATTCCAATAGAATGTAATAAGTATTATTTAGCAATCTAAGTGTACTTGGAGGGCTGAAAAGATACCTCAGTGGGTAAGAGGACTTGCTGTGAAATCCTGAAGACCTAGTTCAGATATTCAACAATCATGTTAACAAGAGAAGAAAGAGTGAGCCAGGCTAGCCAAGAGGAGTCAGGGAGTGATGGTATGCACTAGGTTCACAGACAGAATCTGTCTCAAGAAAAAAAGTAGAGAGAATATTAAAGCAAGACACCCCAAACTATCAATGGCCTCTTTGTACACAATGGATGTACACACTACCACACACATGTATACCACCTCACATACACAATGCCATAATTGCTCACAGGTAATGATAGTACTAGAAAAACTGAAGCAGAAAATTTAAAGAGTTAGATATCATACTAGTGTATAGAATTTGAAAGGGGGAAGTGGGATGTATTTGAGAACTTCAAATAAATTAGTGTGTGTGTGTGTGTGTGTGTGTGTGTGTGTGTGTGTGTGTGTATATAAACATTTTCTATCTCTGTTATTAATCTGTTTACTTTGCTCAAAGTATTTTGTTTGATTGTGATCTTTAGAGAATACTATTAAAAAATAAATTAAGACTGGATTGTAGCTTGGTGGTATAATGTTCCCCTCATGTTCATGAGGACCTGAGTTCAATCTCCAGCATTATACAATACATTAATAAATTCAAGCAGACATGTGTAGATTTCATACCTTCATAACTCTCAACAATATGTGACTTTGAGAGAGACTTTTATGTAATGAGATATAAAGTCTTATAAACACTAGGCCTAACTTTGAGAAACCTATGGGTCAGGCGTGATAATTAACTATTCACTAAAATAAAGCAAGATAAATAAATTACAATTCATGATGAAAAGTTCATAATTACTACAAATTTTCAATTCTGATCACTGGGAATAATTATTACGATTAGATCAAAAAGTTGCTTTAGAGGACAAATTCCCTTGAACTTTTATTTTCCTGTTTACCATAGACTTTTGTGTTACTTGATAATCAGTTTGGATAGAAATCATAGTAACCCAAGTGTTCTTTATTGTCTTGGATAAAATAGTTTTATGGATGAGCTTTGCAGCTCTTTAGATCCATATGCAGCACAACCTACATCATAACTTCATCAGTTTGTGTTTTCTGTAAGTTTATGTTCTTTCATCTTAATACCATGCTAATTAACACCTAACAGTACCCATGACCTCACCTGTTCGTTCTCTGTTCTTTCTCTAGTTCATTTTTCATTATGAGGTGTTGGGGGGGGGGGGAGGAAGGAAGGGAGGAGGATGCCAAAAGACTGTTCACAGAAGTCAGTTATCTTGTTCCATTATGTCAGACCAAGGATCAGGCTCAGGTCATAAGTCTTGACCCCAAGACCTTTACCCATGAGTCATCTTGGTGGCCTGTTTCTCTGAACTTAACTACAATATTCCTATTCCTTATTTAGACAGTTCTTATCTCCTTAATCTTATTTACCATGTAGTATCATATTACAGTTGTATAAAAGTTATTAATGGTTACTCATTCTCTCAATACTAAACACTGCCTCTATTCATTTTACATCTTCTTGCATATACAACCTACCATTGAGTATAAAAAACACCTACCTTTTGTTAGGATTCTGTGACACCTCTGAGTTTCCCTTAGGAGGATAACTAATCCTTCTTGTATACTCCTCATCAATTGTAAATTAAGAAAATGCTTCCATAGATTTGCTTACAACCCAATCTGATGGCATTTTTCAATTTCCTCAGATGGCTCTAGCTTGTGTCAAGCTTAACAAAAACTGACAAAGCAGCATTCTTAGTCCATTTGTTCTGCTATACTAAAATGCCAGTTAGAACAGAGATAAGTCCTATAGTCTCACTCTCAGCTCCACGTATTACTAAGTGGATTAACAAGCTACCTGTGTGACCCTCCTATCACAAAGATCCTCTTTCCCCCAACCCCTGCCTTCTCTGGCCACCCTCTACCCCATTCACATATAACATAAGTAAAAGCATAGAAATAGACTGCTGTCTCATAGTATGGGACCTCCTCTCTCCCCTAGAAATCACTAAGAGTAGACATGTAACTCTATCTGATAAGACTGAAGCCTCTTATACTTGGGAATCCCGCCCCACTATGCTTTTTTATCTGCCATAGGTGTCAATAAAATTCCTGAAAGAAAATTTGCCTCAGAGTCTCTCTCCAACCTAACCTCCTCCCACTTCTCTTCCTAAAAGTCCAACAACCATACACTATATAATTTACAAAAAGGGATAATTTACTTACTGCATTTTGGGAAATGGAAAATTTCAAAATGAAGCTGTGAGCAGATTTCGTGTCCAGTGAGTACTTAGCCTCTGCCCATTGCCATGATGAACACTGCCTTCACTGTAGCCTCATGCAGCAGAGCTCACCTCACACACTTAGCACTAATCCTGTCTATCATGAGCTTGATCACCCAATGGCCTATTTACTTCCCAAAATACCCACCTTGTTATTACTGTTACATTGGTAATTAAAGTTTAATGTGGATTGTATAAGACACACAGACATTCAAATCAAAGCAATAGTGGTGAATAAATCTTGGTAAAAGTTTTGCAACATTCATTTGATGTTATTCAGTGCAATTAAATAGCCAATGATACAAATTACATGCACATTTCTATTGGGATTTCCTTTTCATTTCTGGAGTAAATCAGTGGCATCCTGTGACAACTGCTTTGAAATGTTCTTAAACCAAATATTTAGTCTATTTGGATTTTATACATTTTAGTGAGTGTTACCTATCTGGTGCTTACTATAGCCTCCTTAATATCCCCTTTCGTTTGGTACCTTTTGTAATAATGACCACTTCATTCAGGAGCAAGGGTGCTCTTAATTGGATGATGGGGTTTTTTTGCATATATGTAAGATTCAAAACCTTATTTCTAAAGCATTCCAAGATCATAAACTAATCCCAAAGCATAATGTCAATGCATTTATTAAATTAAATGGCTGATCTTACTGACAAACTAGAGTGCACTCAGTAACTTTTGCTATCTGGATAGATTTTGCCTCTGACAAAGCATCTTATTTTAGGGGTACAATTTGTGATACTTAAAACGGACCCAGAGAACAACAATATGAAACTGTGTCTCTAGTTGCATATATAGCAGAGAATGGCCTAGTCAGCCATCGATGGGAGGAGAGGCCCTTGGTATTATGAAGATCATATGCCCCAGTACAGGGGAATGTCAGGACCAGGAAGAGGGAGTGGGTGGGTTGGGAAGCAGGGCGGCGGGAGGGTATAGGGGACTTTCGCATTTGAAATATGAATGGGAAAAAAAGGGGATGGAAAGGCATAAAGAAACAAATTCTGGGTAGCTAACTATAACACAAGGAATAAAGAAAGATACACTACAAACAACATGCTATAGAAGATACAGTGAATTCTGCCAGAAGAGTCTACAGTGGTGGCATGATACTTATAATTTTGAACTGTCTCTCTGTGAAAAGTTCCCATGTACCTGTCAGTCTCTCCATTAATTAATGACCTGTGGCTTCAGGCTTCTGACATTGCCATAAAAGGTTGTGGTCAACAAATATGATGGACCATATTAGTTGTTGTTCTGTAATGTATAAAACCAGTGGTCACATGTTGAGCATGTCTAGTGTTGGCGACCCTCCCGCCAGCAGGAAAGACGCCGCACAACAGGATTCTTCTGCACACGTTTATTGGGAGCTTGATTGCTGAGGCAAAAAGACCCTGAGCCCGAAAACTGGTGCTGCTTATATATGCTAGGGTAGGCGTGGAGCCTCCTGATTGGATATGCCATCAGAACCTCATTAACATGCTCCGGGGCGAGCAGTGACTCAGCGGATACCTGAATGCACATGCGCACATTGCCTGTTTATTAAGAAAGTACGCAGGAAGTCAGTGCCATCTTGTAATTGCGAATTACCTGGCTTCCCACATCTCCCCCTTTTATATTTATTATGGCCTAATCCAACGATCTAGCCATTAACTTCCTCAGCTAACTGCGATCGAGAAAGATATAGTTAATAAAACACGACCACCCTTTCGCGTGCAATGAGCCAAACTCTGCGAAGTGCAAGGGCTGGTCATGAAGGCAAATCTCACTCATCCCAGTGCAATGGGTTTACTTCCCTTGGGGTGCAAGAGCTGAGATTGTGAATGCTAATATTTTCGCAGCATAGCAAGCCACACTTCTGGGGAGTTTCCTTGTTCAATTGCCAACAGTGCTTGGGTAAGGACCATTTTGTCACATTTATGTTGAGATCTGACTTTGCACACCAAAAACAGAGCAAAAACACCACTCCACAGCATATAATAGCTCCAATTGTAAAAACTCCCACCCACTCCTTAAAGTAAGAGAATGCAGAGCTAAGCAAAGAAGTAAAATCGCCTAGGGAAATAGGGTCAATACGGGTTTCATTCAGATTCAGGATTTGGATCTTCAACTGCTGCTGCATCTGGTCCAAATCTTTAGTCCAATTTCCTTGTAAATAAGCAGAAATGTTAGCACTAAGCTTAAAGGAAGCATTATCAAATTTTAATGGGGTAAAACAAATATGCGATGTTGACAACACACAGCTTAATTGGACCATGTCTGTCAGCTGTCCTAAATGTGTCTGTAACAAATCAACTCTCTGATTCACAAGTAATATCCCTGATGCCAAGTGTGCGTCTACTCTTTGAATAGTTTCTAAAGCCTCACAAGTTTTTTCAACCACTTGATTGACCGTATGGGCTGTGGTCACTTGATTAGCCATTGCAACACCTGCTGTGACAGCTGCGGCTGCCGAGGCAACGATGGTCTAATATGCTATATAAAAAAATGGTTGAGTGCGACTTAATATACAGTGCTGTACTTGTGCCAAAAGTTCCGCCACAGGACTAGATGATTTAAACAATCCTGCAGTCTCTAACTGAGAAACTGCATTAACCACATATTGGGAATCAGAAATTATGTTTATAGAAGTGGAAAATCTTCTAAATACTTCTAATACAACCATGCATTCAACTAACTGGGGGGCATTAGGCAGAAACTGGAGTGTGACTGGTTGTTCATTGATTATGTAACATCCCAGACCCGTCTTAGATCCATCTGTATAAACATCTAAAGCGCCCAGAATGGATTTAGAAGCTGTAATTTTTGGGAATATGAGAGGATGAGTTATTGCAAACTGCAACAGTGGATGCTTAGGAAGATGATTATCAATCGTCCCAGGGAAAGTGCCTCGGAGTACTGCCCACTCATTCAGAGTACCGCACAGTACTTGTATCTGAGCCACAGTATAAGGGACAATAATACTCTCTGGTAACACTCCAAAGTGGACATTGGCAGCCTGAATGCCCTTCTGTGCCATTTCAGCTACCACAGTAGGGTAATGCTCTATAGTCTTACTAGGAGATGCATGTGGATATATCCACAACAAGGGACCATCTTGCCATAGCACAGCAGTAGGAAGATGTATAGTCTGCAAAATGCATAATTAGAAAGATTTCTGATCATCCAATCAGGTTAACTGGGCCTGTTGGATGGCTTGTTCTACCTTTTGTAACGCCTCAACCACTTCAGGAGTTAATTGGCGAGGAGAGGTAATGCGTGCATCCCCCTCTAGTATGTTAAACAGTGGTCTCAATTCTGATGTTAGGATTTTTAAATAAGGTCTAATCCAGTTTATATCTCCTAATAATTTTTGGAAATCATTAAGTGTTTTTAGGTTATCTTTTCTTATGCTGATCTTTTGTGGAGTAACTGTATCTAAGGTAATGGTAGCCCCCTACAAACTGGCTCACACTTGATTGTTGTACCTTTTCAGGGCAATAAATAGTCCTTTACTTTGTAATACTTTCACCAGGGTGCTGTAGGCCACATGTAATACCTCGTCCTTTGGTGCGCATATTAAGAGATCATCCATATAGTGACACAATTTTAATGATGGAAACGCATCTCTGACCGGTTGTAAAGCATTACCTACAAATAATTGACACATGGTAGGACTGTTTGCTGTGGCCTGTGGCAATACTTTCCATTGAAATCTTTTATCCGGTTCCATGTGATTTATAGAAGGTAAAGTAAATGCAAATCTAAGTCTATCCCTTTTATTCAGGGGAAGAGAAAAGAAGCAATCTTTTATATCGACCACTATAACCTTCCAACCTTTAGGCATAGCTGATAATAAGGGGAGACCCCTTTATACGGGGCCCATGACCTGCATTTGTGAATTGATGGCTCTTAAATCATGGAGCAATCTCCATTTTCCTGATTTCTTTTTTATAACAAATATGGGAGTATTCCAAGGAGAGTAGGTTCTAAATGTCCCAATTTAAGCTGTTCTTCTACTAAGGCTTGTGCAGCCTTAAGTTTCTCAGAGGGGAGAGGCCACTGAAGTACCCACACTGCGTCCTCTGTACGCCATGGAATGGGTAAAGGTTCCTCGGCGGCCCTTAGGAAAAACCCAGCCCCTTGGTGTCTAACTTTTCCACCACTTCAACTGGTAAAGTTCTTCTTTGTAACTTTCTACCTAGTCCCAATCCTGGTACAAATCCCATCTTGCTCATCATCTTTTGACTATTTTTTGAGTAATCATTGGTTAATATAAAATGCATAGCTGACAACACATCTCTTCCCCACAAATTAACCGGCAATGGTAACACATAAGGTTGAAAATTCCCTACCCTTCCATCTTTATCTCTCCATCTCAAGGTTTTACCACTTATAGCTGGGGCAGATTCATATCCCAGTCCTTGTAAAGTATGAGATGATTGATTTATGGGCCAAGAAGAGGGCCACCAGGAGCTAGAAATTATGCTTTTATCGGCCACAGTATCTAACAACCCCTGGAATTTCTTTCCCTCAATTGTTAATTGCATAGTAGGCCGGCTGTCCAAATCTAGAAAGATGTATGCAAATGATGAGCCTGTAGAACCAAACCCTCTATCTTTGTGTTCCTTTTGTTGACTTGGGAAATCATTATGTAAACTAGGAAGAACCAATAACTGGGCAATATGGTCTCCAGGAGAAATAGAGACAATGCCGCGGGGTACAGAGCACACGATTTTTACTACTCCCTCAAAATCTGGATCTATAACACCAGGATGAATAATAAGTCCCCTCAAGTTAGATGATGATCTACCCAACAATAAACCTACCAAATTCTTAGGCAGAGGACCTTTAAAATCTGAGGGAATTGGTTGGCACCCCATTTGCGGTGTTCAGAACTACTCTGGTGGTGGCACAGATGTCCAAGCCTGCTGAACCCGAAGTGGCTCTCCTTGGTTCTTGGGTGGTCGCATGGATACCGTGGTCTGAAGTGCCCCATACATTTGCGGGCCCTGGGGACGTGGAGCCCTCACTCTGTTTTTTGATTGGTGGGTATCATTTTGAGGAATGGGTCTGCCTTTTATGTCCTTGACTGACCTGCACTCGTTTGCCCAATGCTTGCCTTTACCACACTTTGGACACATGTCTGGTATTTTTCTTACTATTTTGACTCCTCTGCCTTTAAAACAATTCCTTTGAATATGTCCCTTTTGTCCACAGTTATAGCATCTGACCTCTCTCAAATTTTGAGCTGATAACACAGCTGCTGCTAGACCTGCATTAGTCAATGGTCCACCAATTTCTCTGCATGCTTTCATCCATGCCTGTAATCCTTTCCCTTTCCAAGGAGCTATAGCATTTCTGCACTCCTTGGTGCATTGCTCTTGGACCAACTGTTCTACCAAAGGCATAGCTGCCTCGGAATCACCAAAAATTCTCCCAGCCGCTTCCATCATTCGTGCTACAAAGTCAGAAAAAGGCTCTGTGGGGCCTTGCACAATTTTTGTCAGATTTCCTGATACTTCCCCTCTGTTGGGCAGACTTTTCCAAGCTTGAACTGCTAGCCTATTAATTTGCTCATACACCTGTAATGAATATACTGTTTGATTGTTTGCCTATTGTCCTTGTCCAGTAAGCATATCAAAATTCCATGCTGGCTGTCTAGCTGTCACATTTGCACGAGCTTGACTAGCACACAGGTCATGCCATATGGACTTCCAATCTAAATATTGCCCCATGCTCAGGCTTGTCTTCACTGTGCTCATCCAGTCAGAAGGAGTCATAGCTGTATAGGCCAATCTCTCTACCTGAGACTGTGTAAAGGAAGCGTTGACTCCATAAGCTTTGACTGACTCCACTAAATCTTTTAATACTTTATGTCCTAAAGGTTCATAGTATCTGACTTGGTTTTGATCTTCAAAAACAGGAAACATCTGTCTCATTTTTCTCAATACTGCAGGCAGGCAGAAGGAGTGGCTTACGACAGACTCCCCTTTTCCCATATAAGGTGGAGGAGCAAGAGGGGCACTAGGTCTAGCCCCTAAAGGGCCATACCGATAAGCCGCAGCGGCCTCCTCTAGTTCCCCTTCCTCCCCCGCAGATAGGGAAGAGTCCTCTGAACTGGATAGTTCCAACAACTCCAGGTCTGATATAGTGGGATAGAGCAGCTTAGGACCCACCCTTTCCTTATTAGGATCCTTTTGATTTTCTTTCTTTTCTATTTTTTGTTTATAGCGCGCTTCCTTTTTCTTACGGGTCTCTGTTTCTGACATGCTATCTTGGTGCTTCTGCAACAGTCTCTGTCCCTCTCTAACCAAGTCCTCACACTTCTTGTCCTGTAAGCAAGCCCTAACCAACTTCCAGAGTGGCCGAGTACCAGGTTTTAGTTTCCTTTCCTCGGCCTCCCTGTCTATATCTCATCCTAGCTTTTCCCAACAAGGTGGTGTCAGTGATCCCATGTGAACAAACCATGGTGCCACTCTATCAACTTCTTTCAAGAAGGACCTCAAATTTTCTTCTGAAACCTTAAGATCCCGTTCTTTCAACAGTGCTTGTAGTGCTCGCACCATGTGAGCCAAGGGTGAATTTCCCATGGCGCTCTTTTATTCACACGAGATGCTTCTTCCAAGGGATTAGCACACGAGTTTACATATACCCATTTTACTGCTCTCAGACTATATTTTTATTCCCAGCAGACACATTCGTATCCAGGGTGGTGGCAATTCAAACAGAAACAAATAATCAGGACTATGATAACCAGGATTGGAAGAGTGGCAGCAACTATCGCAGGGTCTACCCCAAAGGAAAACATATCTCTCAGAGACTTACCTTTCCCTGTAGTGCAGTTCTGAATCCTCCCTAGATCAGGGGGTCTTTGCTTGTGCCTGTAGATGTTTGGGTTCCTGGGTTTTCGGCACCACTTGTTGGTGACCCTCCCGCCAGCAGGAAAGACGCAGCACAACAGGATTCTTCTGCACACGTTTATTGGGAGCTTGATTGCTGAGTTGAAAAGACCCCGAGCCCGAAAACTGGTGCTACTTATATATGCTTACGGTAGGCGTGAAGCCTCCTGATTGCATATGCCATCAGAACCTCATTAACATGCTCCGGGGCGAGCAGTGACTCAGCGGATAACCAAATGCACATGTGCACATTGCTTATTAAGAAAGCACGCAGGAAGTCAGTGCCATCTTGTAATGGCGAATTACCTGGCTTCCCACAGTCTAGGACTCCAAATTCCTTTTAAATAATTCACTATACCTAAGACCTTCTAAGAACCTCCTACAACCTTTTTCAAGGCACCTTTCATTTCTTTATTTAGGAGGCTATAGATCATGGGGTTGAAGAACGGAGTCAAAACTGAATAGAATAAAGAAAAAAAAAAAAAAAAACGGACCCAGAGTAGAAAGTTATTGAAGAGTGAATTTTATTTCATAACCATGTTAATGTCTGGTAAACAGAAAAGAGATTTAATTTACAAATGTTACAGATAGCACACAAATTGTGTTTAGTAATCAGGAAAGAGATTTTAATTTACAGACGCTACAGCCACCAGAGTTGACATAGTTTATAGTCAATTGAAAGTCTTTATTTCAATAAACCACACCCAAGTGTTTAGAGAAATAAATATGGCCCCCAAGTGTCCAGAAGATGGGGTTTTTAAAGGCAAAAACATTCCCCCGGCATCTCTCTAGGTAGCTGCAAAGGGGATTTACAGAAGTAAGCATTTTGAAGTTAGATTTTTTGTTTTGTTTTGTTTTTTTCGAGAAAGGGTTTGTCTATCAAGGAATTCAAATTCTAATTAAGCCTGAAATGGACTCAGCAAGAAAACAAGATTGATTAACTGTTGCACTGTCTTACTGTCTTATCCAAGAACTGTCCAGGTTATGTGGGAGTATGGCTATTTCAATATCTCTGGCCCTCCTGCCTGCAGTAACTACTAAAAGTACCAATCATTTTAATATCTCCTAGTTATTACCATGAAAAAATGGCTTTTTTTGGCTTTTGCCTTTGTTGGTCATCAGTGGGAAGAGAGCCCCTCGGGTCTGAGGGTGTCTGATACCCCAGTGTAGGGGAATGCCAGAGTGGGAAGACTGGAGTAAGTGGGTGGGTGAGAACGCTCAGAGATAGGGATAGAGGGGATGGGATAGGGGGTTTCTGAAGGGGAGACCTGGAAAGGGAAAAACATTTGAAATGTAAATAAAATATCCAATAAAAAATAATAATAATTCTGGGGGGAAAAAAACATTTTTTAGTCTGTTAGTAGTGCAAGATTCCTTCCCTGCTCTTTTCTGAAGGAAAACAGAGGAGGAGTGAATCTGGGAGACGAGACTGACAGGTACAGAGGGAAGGGAAACTGCAGTCTGGATATATTGTATGAGACAAGATAAAAATAAATAAATCGTATCATAGGTAATAGATTTTACTTAAGACAAAATCATAACTTCTTTTTGGAAACTATTATTGCTAGAGTCTAAAATCTTACCAAAATTGACTGATAAATTTGAATACTTAGTTCTAAACTAATATTTTGACTTGGACAGACTGTGAAATGTTTAGGAAATAGGGCCTAGCTAAAGAAGTTGATCACTGTGGGTAATACTTAAGCCTGCTTCTAGCCCTAACTCTGATTTCTGATCCACCATAATATGCCAAACCATGCTGCAAGTTCCCATTGCCATGATGGCTCCCTAGCTACCATGCCTTTTGGGGCGGGGCGGGGGGATATTTTATTTATTTACATTTCAAATGTTATCCCCTTTCCACATTTCCACCACCACCACCCAGAGACCCTTTTATCATCCCCCCTCCTCCTGCTTCTATGAGGATGTTCCCCATCTACTTACCCACACTCTTGAATTCCCCTACACTGGGACACTGAGCTTTCATGGGACCAAGGGCCTCTTCGCCCATTGATGCCCAACAAAGCCATCCTCTGCTACATATGCAACTGGAGCCATGGGTCCATCCATGTGTACTCCTTGGTTGGTGGTTTAGACCCTGGGAGCTCTGGTTGGATGATATTGTTGTTCTTCCTATGGGGTTGCAAAAGCCTTCAGCTCCTTCAGTGCTTTCTCTAACTCCTTCGTTGAGGACCCTGTGATCAGTTCAGTGGTTGGCTTCAAGCATCCACCTTTGTATTTGTGCTCTGGCAGAGCCTCTCAAGAGACAGCTGTATCAGACTCCTGTCAGCATGCACTTTTTGGCATTCACAATAGTGTCTGCATTTGGTGAGTGTATATGGGAAGGATCCCCAGGTGGGACAGTCTCTGGGTGGCCTTTCTTTCAAAGATGCTCCACATTTTGTCTCCATATTTGCTCCAGTGAGTATTTTGTTACCCCTTCTAAGAAGGACGAATGAACCCACTCTTTGATCTTCCTTCTTCTTGAACTTCATGTGGTCTATGAATTGTATCTTGGGTAGTCTGAGCTTTGGGGCTAATGTCCATTTAACAGTGAGTGCATACCATGTCTGTTCTTTTGTGATTGGATTGCCTCACTCAGGATGACTTTTTCTAGTTCCATCCATTCGCCTAAGAATTTCACAAAGTTGTTGTTTTTAATAGCTGGTTCATACTCCATTGTATAAATGTACCAGTTTCCATATCCATTCCTCTGTTGAAGGACATCCAGGTTCTTTCCAGCTTCTGGCTATTATAAATAAGGCTGCTCTGAACATAGTGGAGCATGTGTCCTTGTTATATGTTGGAGCATCTTTTGGATATATGCCCAGGAGTAATATAGCTGGGTCCTCTGGTAATATATGTCAAATTTTCTTAGGAACCAACTGCCAAACTGATTTCCAGAGTTACTGTACCAGCTTGCAATCCTACCAACAATGGAGTTGTGTTCCTCTTTCTCCACATCCTGGGCAGTATCTGCTGTCATCTGAGTTTTTGATCTTAGCCATTCTGACTGCTAGGAGGTAGAATCTTAGCCATTCTGACTGCTGTGAGGTAGAATCTCAGGGTTGTTTTCATTTGCATTTCCCTGATGACTAAGGATGTTGAACATTTCTTTAGGTGCTTCTCTTTTGCTTGATATTCCTCAGTTGAAAATTCTTTGTTTAGCTCTGTACCCCATTTTTAATAGGGTTATTTGATTGTCTGGAGTCTAATTTCTTGACTTTATTGTATATATTAGATATTAGCTCTCTATTGGATGTAGGATTGGTAAAGATCTTTTCCCAATCTGTTGGATGCATTTCTATTCTATTGAAAGTGTCTTTTGCTTTACAGTAGCTTTGCAAATTTTTTTAAAAGATTTATTTATCTATTATATGTAAGTACACTGCAGCTGTCTTCAGACACTCCAGAAGAGGGCGTCAGATCTTGTTAGGGATGGTTGTAAGCCACCAGGTGGTTGCTGGGATTTGAACTCTGGACTTTCAGAAGAGCAGTTGGGTGCTCTTACCCACTGAGCCATCTCACCAGCCCCAGCTTTGCAATTTTATGAAGCCCCATTTGTCAATTCTTGATCTTAGAGCATAAGCCATTGGTGGTCTGTTCAGGAACTTTTCCTCTAGGCCCATGTGTTGAGGCTCTTCCCCACCTTCTCATCTAATAGATTCAGTGTATCTGGTTTTATGTGAAGATCCTTGATCACATGGACTTGAGCTTTGTACAAGGAAATAAGAATGAATCCATTTGTGTTCTTTTACATGCTGGCCACCAGTTGAACCAGCACCATTTGTTGAAAATGCTGTCTTTTTTACACTGGATGGTTTTAGCTCCCTTGTCAAAGATCAAGTGACCATAGGTGTGTACGTTCATTTCTGGGTCTTCAGTTCTATTCCATTTATCTTCCTGCCTGTCTCTGTACCAATACCATGCAGTTTTTATCACTATCGCTCTGTAGTACAACTTGAGGTGAGAGATGGTGATTCCCCCCAGAAGTTCTTTTATTGTTGAAAATAGCTTCCGCTATCCTAGGTTTTTCGTTATTCCATATGAATTTGCAAATTGCTCTTTCTAACTCTATGAAGAATTGAGTTGAAATTTTGATGGAGATTGCATTGAATCTGTAGATTGCTTTCAGCAAGTTGGCCATTTTTACTATATTAATCCTGCCAATCCATGAGCATGGGAGATCTTTCCATCTTCTGAGATCTTTTTCGATTTCTTTCTTTAGAGACTTGAAGTTCTTGTCATACAGATCTTTCACTGCCTTTTCTATCATGATAGACTATAGTTTCTTTTTTGTTGTTGTTGTTGTTTTATATTTTTACAGTCCAGTCATTGCCCTGTTTCTGGTCTGCCCTCCCACTGGTTCTCATACCATTCCTCCTCCTCCTCCTTCACCCCTCCCTTGTCCAAGAGGATGCCCTCCTTATCAAAAACCCTTCCCCCTGACCAAACCTCCCCACTCCCTTGGTCCTCAAGTCTCTCAAGGGTTAGACACATCTCCCACTGAGGCCAGAGTAGGCAGTCCTCTGCTATATATGTGTCAGACCAGCTCCTGTATGCTGCCTGTTTGGTGGCTCAGTGTCTGAGAGATCTCAGGGGTCCAGGTTATTTGAGATTGTTGGTCTTCCTATGGGGTCTCCCTCCTCCTCAGCTTCTTCCAGCCTAATTCAACCACAGGTGTCCATGATTTCAGTCCAATGGGTGGGTGTAAGTATCTGCTTCTGTCTCAGTCTTGTTGGGCCTCTCAGAGGACAGCCATGCTAGGCTCCTGTGTGTAAGCACACCATAGTCAGTAATAGTGTCAAGGTTTTGGAGCCTCCCCTTGAGATGGATTCCAAGTTGGGCCAGTCACTGGACCACCTTTCCCTCAGTCTCTTCTCTGTTTTTGTGTCTGGATTTCTCTTAGACTTGAACAATCTGGATCAGAGTTACTGCCTGTGGGATGGCAACCTCATCCCTCCACTTGATGACCTGTCTTTCTACTGGAGGTGAACTCTACAAGGTGCCTCTCCCTACTATTGGGTACTTCATCTAAGGTGAAGTCCCAATAGTCCCCTTTGAGTCCTAAGAGTCTCTTAAACTATGAGCCAGCATTCATCTTTCTTCCTTCAGGTTGCTTCTGTTAGATATTATAACAATTATACAGAAACTCTATGACCACAGTAGAGATCTGCAGTGGGTCAGTTTATCGGGATACTTGCTGTACATGCATGAGGACCTGAGTTTGAGTACTCAGCACTCTCTTAAAAAAAAAAATGGGGTTGGACAGAGACGACAAGTGGACAGAGACAAGTGGACAGAGACAAGTGGACAGAGA
>NC_034596.1:73792363-73842001 GCF_900095145.1 Mus pahari
AGAGACAAGTGGACAGAGACAAGTGGACAGAGACAAGTGGATCCAAGGTGGTAGCTGGCTAATCATCCTAGACAAAACAAGGAGCTTCTAGTTTGGTGAATAGGCCCTGTCTTAAAAGAATAGTTCAAAGAACAATAGAAGAAAAGATACCTAAAGTCCCCTTATGGTATCACATGTTTGTTTCTGTATATACATGTGTTTGCACCATGCAAAAGCCATGCAAACTCTAAAGTAACAGTAAAAGAAGAGGAAAAAATAAATATAGAGACTGAATCTTAGAGTTATCCTATCTTTAACCCACAACAAAAGGTTATCCACATATGGAGGTAGAGTTGAATCACTAGGAAACATTGAATCCTTCAGATCCTGATTAAGGACTGATAAGAAATACAAGTACTGTTTATCACAGTAAACAACTGGAGTGTAACACCCAGTAATACAAATTTATTTGAGATAATTCTTCAGAGTAATTAAAAAAGAGAACTACTGCCGGGCAGTAGTGGCACACACCTTTAATCCCAGCACTTGGGAGGCAGAGGCAGGCAGATTTCTGAGTTCGAGGCCAGCCTCGTCTACTGAGTTCCAGGACAGCCAGGGCTACACAGAGAAATCCTGTCTCGAAAAACCAAAGAAAATAAAAAATAATAAAAAATAGGAGTATTATCTTTCCAGCAATATATCCAGAAATAGTTGATCTAAGTGTTACATATGGACATAAGTCATTAGCCAATCTAATGACTGGGCCATCACATTGCCATTCCTTTAATGTGGTAGTATTTGAAGAGATATCTCATGTTGCCTTTCTTTCTCCTGTCTCAGAAAGGGAGAGGGGGGGAAGGGTGTAGGTCCAAAAATAATCTAGGGCAAAGTTTATTCAAAGAACACCAGTCTAAGAAGAAACCTGACTAAGAAACCTTGGCTTCCAGAGCCAATCTTGAGAAATACTTGAGATGATGATGTCATAGCTTAAGAATTATGGGCATAACAAGGCAAATATTGTTCATACAAAAGTAGGTTTTCTTCCTTTCTTTTTTGAGTTATGCCATTCTGCTCCATAGAATATGGTTTTCCATGTAAGGAAAATTTAAAACCTGATCACAAGTCAGATTGATCAAAGAGCTGGTTCTCTGGAAAATCATACAGGAATCTCCAGGAATAAAGAACTCTAGCCTGATTTCTCCATGTCCTATAACCAAATCTTGTGTCTTAATCAATCAAATCTTACCATCCAGTTCTAGAGAACAATCAAGAACAGTGGCAATAGCCTATATTGTTTTTCAGGCCTTGAAGACATCCGTGACCAACAACTCATTAAGATTCTTAATAATCCAAGCCTGGCACTGGGATTTTTATTTAGTAACCTATGACTTTTGTGAACAGTATGACACCCACATAGAGTACTTTTGTTTAAGCTCATTTTTATTGGTTGGGGGTGGGATTGGTTTTATTTTTTTTCATTTAGTTTTTTGTTGTTATTGTTAGTTAGCTTACAAAATGCCAGATCTCTTCATAGCTTTATTATACATAATTAGTTATAGATGACCCTTCCTACAGCTACTCCTCTCCCCCATCTCCATGCCCCAATCCACACTTAAGCCTTTCCTTCCATAGTATTCTCCATCTCACTTTTATGTCAACTGTGTGTTCTACTAACCTCCAAAAGACTTCCTTCTCCCATGGTCTTTTTCCTACTTTCCTGTGTTGTACATACTCATGCTCATACAGAAATACACACATATAAAAAATTGGTGCTAGAATCTACATATGAATGAAAACATGATTTTTTTCCTTCTACGTCAAGTCTCGGATTTTACTATTTTCATTTAAGTTTCATCAATGTTATAGCTAATATATACATGTATTCAGTGTTATAATATTTCACTTTAATATTTCTTTTAGTTATTGAACAATTGATAGACATTTGATTTGTTTCCAAATTAGGGCTATTTTAAAATAATGATGATGTGGAAAAGATATTTATTTGTAGCATGTAACTAGTGACTGGTATACCTATCTTTATGCTAATACTTCACTGGTTAGTTTCTGTCACTTTGCAATATGTTGCAGAATTAAAAGGTGGGAGTCTTTAAATTTGTTGATATATATGGGCACTTGAATGTTGGTGGGTGTGCAGGTATATATATGCTTGTGAGTGCAAGTTTAAATATGTGTGTGCTTATGAGGAGACCAAAAGTAGGAGTCTCTGGTATTATTCCTCCAGGACTGTACATCTTTTTTTGAGATAGTTTCTTAATTCACTAGAACTCACCAAGTGGGTAAGGCTACCTGGGAGTGAATCCCAGGAATCTACCCATCTATGCCTCCTTAGCACTAGGATTACAAAAAACATATCACCAGGCCTAGCTTTTCCTATAGATTATGGAGAATCTAATTTAGGTCATCATAGTTGTAGCACAAGTGCTTTACCAATTAAGTCATCTATCTGTCATTTTTCAAAATATATTTGTTATATAATATATTATAATATAAATATATTTGTTTTAATTATAATATATTACCTAAAATATATAAATATATTATAATATAAATATATTTGTTTAAATTATGATATTTTACCTAAAATGTAAATATAAACATATATGTAATAAGTATTTTACTACATTAAATACATATTGCCTACTGAGGCCCTTGTCATTCCCATGTGAATTTGAGTATTATCTCATTACTAGTGAAGAGGGAAAGCTGAGGAGTTTTAACAGTGAAGATGTAAATTCACCGATTGCTATAGGTAATCATGCCATCTGAACAGAATTAAATCTTCTAGTGTATCGTCTGTTTGTCCTTAACCTAAGTTTCACTGTACATCTCAGGCATTTTTACATTTCATGATGTATAGTAGGCTACAGCACTTAGGTGGCAAATGAAGTTTCATTTCTTAACCCTGAGTCATTTGCTTTTGATCACACAAATATACTTAACATTCTTTCTTCAGGAGCAAAAACACCATACCTATGTTAAGTGAGTCCATTGTGATTTTCTCCTCAAGTCTTAGGAATTCTTTCCAGGAGTCTCTCTCCTTAATTCCCTCAGTTAGGGTCAAACAGTAGGCCATCACATAGACAACAACAGGGTATCAAGAGTGCATTTTTCTTTCTGAAATGGAGTTCTGACTCATTACTCTGCCTAAGCTGACACCAACACATGGATTTGAAAATAACAGCTTAAATGAGTTAAGGTAGAAAATTTGATATTTTCTAATGACCTGCTTTAAAGTTCAGAGATTATTTTTGAGTGTTGAACATGTAGCTCTGTAGCAAAGTGTTCGGGCCTGGTTTGAGCCCAGCACCATTACTAAGACATAAAAAGCAATTAACTAAAACTACATCTTATTTTTATTAACATGTTTTTCAGTGTTTAATAAGTATGCAATGTCAAAGGCCAGCTTCAACGCCACAGGGTTAAGGAAGGCAGAAAGTGTGGAGTAGGTGATTGAGGTCGGTGCTAGTAACAGCCAACAAGGGTCAGCACTAGGAGGACTAGTGGGGGTCAATTCTGATAACAACTGACAGGGACTGCTGCCTATGGCAACCACTGATTAGAGAAAAGAAAGGGGAATAATCATACACACACATATACACATAGTGGATGAAGCAAAGCAGGCTCCAACTCATACCTAACTAAACATTTCCCATCTGTCTTTCTTAACACAAGTTCAAGGTACAAAATAATAATTCTTTTTTTCATTGATTAACAAAGTTTAAGCAAGCCAGTCTACAGTAGCAAGAATTTCCTATGTTTAGCTGATGATAGTTTGTATGTACAAAGAAACAAATCATCATCTATTTCATATTTTTTTGTAGTCTTGATCAGTTAAACTGGCTAATCATATATTTTCTGCTCTTATAGTCAAAATAGAATTATTTACTCTTTATTCATGACCTTTCTTTTCATAGTGCATACCGAAAACCCATTACCATATCCCTAAATCACAAGATAAGGGAATCCAGTCCCAACCTAGAATGAATGTTTTCTTTGATCATTAACTTGTCCCAAGACTATTTTTCTTGCTACTAAAATTTTGTTTATGTACTGCATGAATGCGCACTATACTCCTTTCTCTATCTTTTGCAGCTCTTACTATTCTATGAGGAAAAAGCGCACTCTATTCTTGATTTTAACTTTAAACTTTCTATCAACTACCTTAATGTTCCAAAATTACTTAAATTAAAATAACTTTCTAAAACTACTTAAAATCATTAATTCATCTAAGCAGCATTATCTCAAGAATGTTCATATCCATAATGATCTGCAGGAGACTTGCCTAACAGAGTGGGCTATCACCCGAAGTAATCACCAGGCTATAAGCAGTGAGGGTATCCCAGTGTCCACTCACACCAAGCCAGAAAAATGTGGAATATGGTAATGAAAAACATGCAAAGGCACATCAGCTTGGAGAGGAGGTCCTAAGAAAGGCATGTTTTGGAGCAGCAGAAGAAACGACTCAAAGTCAACATCAACGATAGGGTGCAAGATGACAGCTTTGTGTTCTGCCCAAGATGACTCTCCAGACAGAAGTCTACATAGCTCAGCTCTTGCAGTCCAAACCCATCTTTTATTTACATATCAACTCATTTATTAACCCAGATTCCCTTTTGATTATCCCAGGAATCAGCATTACCTTAGCTTAGACCCTTGATTCTTAGAAAAGGTGCAAGAACATTTTTTAACATAGCAAATGAATTCATAGATTGGCCTCTCTTTGCAAGCACAGACAATAAGCTAGCTGGCTGGCCTCCGACTTTTAAGATCACATAAATTGGCTCTGTCCCAGACTGACCTTGAACTCGGAAATCTCCTTGCCTTTGTAACTTTCTGACAAGCTGGCCTATTAGTGAAGCTGCCTTTTTTTTCTAGGTCTGTGAATCCCCTCATACAATTTATATTGCATGCTTATATTTTGTATAGTTGAGAAAATATACATTGTTTTTTATTACTATTGATTATTTTATTTATTTACATTTCAAATTTTGTCCTCCTTCCTGGTTTCCGCTCTGAAACACCCCCTCCCCATCCTTGAACTCATGTTTTCAGTGTTCTTTCCCTCAGCCTTAAGGGCTATCCCTAAGGTCACACAGCATTTACCATTTTGCTGAGGAGTATTAGACACACATTTGCATCCCAGACCTGTACTGCTTCTAATTATTATAGAGTCATTAACCTTGGCAGGGAGAAAATTTCCCAAAAGAGGAACATGAAGTAAATTATATACATTATTATAAAAATAAGCCCACACCCACAGCAAACTTCAACACTTGTGGAGGCCTTCACGTTGCTGGCTCTGTTCCAAGGACAGGAACCTTGTCATGCTGTCCCTTCCATAGCCATGTAGGACTTGGCACATCAGTAGAAAGAAGCAGTCCTGGGGTGAAGCCCCTGGGGTTGTGCCTCTCCAGTAAACCCATCCCATCCAAGCAAGATGGTGGGCCATCTCCAGGAAGCTTATTTTGCCTACTACAGATCCTCCTGCATGGCATCAACCAACACAAATCAATGAGGTATAATATGATACCCAAATGCATGACAATGTGTGTAAGGCAGTATTTCAAAGATTCCTCTGTTTGATCAAATCTACTTGTTGGGCAGGGCAGTGGTGGCGCACACCTTTAATCCCAGCTCTTGGAGGCAGAGGCAGGTGGATTTCTGAGTTCGAGGCCAGCCTGGTCTACAGAGTGAGTTCCAGGATAGCTAGGGCTACACAGAGAAACCCTATCTCGAAAAACAAAACAAAACAAAACAAAACAAAAATCTGCTTGTTGGTGCTCTTTGTTAAATTTTATGCTCATTTATATTTTTCAGTTCAGAATGCATGATTAGTTTTTAGTTTGTTTGATTTTGTTTTGTTGTTGTTTGTGGTTTTTGTTTTGTTTTGTTTTTTTTGAGAGTTTCTCTGTGGCACTCAGTCTGTACACCACGTTGGTCTCAAATTTAGAGATCTACCCTCCTCTACCTCCCAAGTGTTGGGATCACAGGAGTGTACCACCACTGCTAGGTATGCTTAGGGGTTTTTTTTTGTTTTTTTTTTTCTGTGATTTTCGTTTTTTATTGCACTTCTCATTTTGCTTATGTGTTATTTTTCTGATTTCATTGTCTCTACGTGTTACATGTTTCCAGGTTTAGAAATTGATTACTAGAATATTCATGTGTTATTTAGTGGTAGTTTTTCTTTAATTTTTGTTTATTTTACCCTGGACATAAAGAATAGCCATGTTTCACTTTTTTACAAACTTTTGTTGTTGTTGTTGTGTTGTTTTGTTTTGTTTTTAGAGACAGGGTTTCTCTGTGTAGTCCCGGCTGTCCTGGAACTCTCTCTGTAGACCAAGTTGGCCTTGAACTCAGAAATCTGCCTGCCTCTGCCTCCCAAGTGCTAGGATTAAAGGCGTGCGCCACCACTGCCAGGCCCATTTTACAGACTTTACAGACTGGTTTTGGAGAGAAAAGATCCCCAATTGTGGTAGGTATGAGGTTGCAAGCTGCATGGAGAACGCAACTCCAGCTCCAGTAACAGCCTTTTGCATCATCAGCTGAGGTCAGCATTAACAACGATTCCATGAGTGCTCCCAGCCAAGCTGTGGATGTTTACAGCAATGGGGAAAGTTGTTGGAGTAATTGATTGATAATAAAGACTACTGAATCATCCTGATCTCTTTTCTCCTATAGAAGATGGCACAGTCTGGCTGGGGTTATTCCTTCTCATTGCCACAACAGGCTCATGAGAATGTTCCTGGTAGTAGTGCCACAATATCTGATCCTCAGTGGCCATGAAGTAACTTTAAAGCCCAGCTCTGGAGCATGTGGAAAGACCTCAGTTTTTTTAGTACAGTGCACATGTGCTCCAATAGAAATATTGGTAATGTTGTGAGGAATACCAGTGCTTTGGGGGCCACCTGGGAGTTGTGGAATACAACATAGGCACACACAGATCTATAGAGCTCTTGAACATCTGTATTTCTGCTGCAGCAGTGGTTGTACTGCCCTAGGCAATGGTGCTCAAGGAAAAGCTTCAGAGCAGAGTGTGCATAGGATTGGAAAGGAGGGATTTTACACACCTGAGTCAGCACAACAAACATCTCCTTGAAGGAGCAGCTCTCTTATCTGGTCCGCCATAGCAGCAGTGGTTGTTGATGAAACCTGCCAGGATCTTCTACACAGCAGGTCACTGGGAAGCATCACACCCACTGTGTGGCTGAGACCCATAACACTCCCTTTTCTTTGTTCCTACTCATCTAGGATGTCTCAGCTATGCAAACTACCACAGTAATCCTTTCTGCATAGTGATTTTCCTTCTTACTCCACTGTTTGGCTATGGGTTATTAAATGAATCATTGGGCTTTCCTAGAACAATTTATGTTCATGGGTGTCTAGGTGCTTTGTTGTGAGGAGTGGAAGACATTACTACTATTTTTCTTTAATGACTCTTCCACAAAGTTTATGAAATTAGTAATAAAATTATTTGCAACTTTTAACTTCCTAAGAATTTTCTGTAATAATAAAGTTATTGAAATGCCAATATGAATTACTGAGGTAAAAGTATCCTTAGACTGTAATTTATCTGCCACCAAGTTCGACGAAAAGGGATCATCCTTCATTCAACAGATACAAAGTTTTGTGCTGATTGATGGAAATTCCTGTTTGTGATTCTTAAACAAAATGTAAAGTAAAACATTCAAAAGTGTCAAAAAAAAAAAAAAAAAAAAAACAAGAACCTTTGAGCTTTTAGATGTGTAAACTCCTAACCGACTTTCTCTCTAGTGAACTCAGAGAGATTACTGCTTCACTTGGGAGAGCTTAAAATCAAATAAGGGATTGTAGGACTCAACTTTGCCTTCCTCTTAAGAGATCTATTGTTTTCCCAAATTGCACTGCCAGCTATCAAAATAAAACTTGTCTGTGTTTTATAATATGATTGTTTTTAGAGAATCTGACCTGGGCCTCTTAATCCTCCTGCCTCAGCCCATAATTGCTGGGATTCAAGGATTATACCACCAAACCATAATATGCTTTTAATTTTTAAATAATTTTAAGTTAGGGAAATGTTTACTTAAAGACATTACTATTTTATTAGAAATGTTCACTACATAATAAAACTGAATTCAGTGGGATATAGTTGAGATAAATATTCATGAAAAGATTTTACTAGAGGGCTGGAGACTTAACTCAGAGCATTTGTGCTCTTGCAGAGAATCTGGGTTAAATTCCAGCATCCATATTGTGGCTAAGAGTTTTCTGTAACTCTAATCCCAAGGCATCAGACTTTATCTTCTGACCTCTGCAGGCACTAGGCAAGCACATGGTAATTAAACTTGTATGGAGGCAAAGAACTCATACACATTAAATATAATTTGAAAAAAATAAAAGTTTTCCTCGAACTATTAAAAGAATAGTTTTAGGGCAGTAATTCTCAACCTTGCTAATGACCTTTTAATACAGTTCTTCAGGTTGTGGTGACCCCCCCAAAACCATAAAATGATTTTCATTGCTCCTTATAACTAATTTTGCTACTGTTCTGTATGTCATTTATATCATCATATAAATATCTGATATTCCCACAGTTCCTCCTCCCATTCCTCTTTCTCCTGTCTCCAAGAGGATGCCCTCCACCAGTATAGTAAATGAGTGATTGGAAGAAGATCAGTGTGGGACTGTAAAGCCTAGTATGCCATATACAAATGCCAGCACCTCTTAATAACAATCAGCATGACCTCTGCCTAAGTCTTGGCTTCATCAAAGCAGAAGACTTGAGCTTGTTTTCCATGTTACCTGACTGTCCTGCTGACAGGTAGCTGGTGAACTTTGGATGCTTGAGGGACACTAAGGAGAACCTACACCTCATTGAAGCATGAAATCGCTTGTAGTGTTGCAAGTAAACATCAGAGAAAGCAATAAATTATAAGCTTTAAAAAAACAAACCTACAAGTGCTCTTAATTGGCAAATTACATGCAATGGCCCAGAAAAGTCACATCCCTCCTCCCCCCACCAAAAGAAAAGGTTTTAGAAGCCTGCCTCCTCAGAATCTCTGGCCAGGCTGATAGGAAAAGGATAGTTCCCCATACAAAGCCAGTCTACAAAGAGTGGCATTTTTCTTAAAGGCTTATTACTCAAGGTAGGTGAGGAGAGGACGTATCAAAGGGCATACCAAAAAAATGGAAACATGACAAGGACAAAGTAAATCAGAAACCAACCAGGAATATGATTATGAGACAGAAAGTTCAAAATAATTACGTTTTGTAATCTTGATGATCTCAAAGAGAAAAGATAATGATTAGAAATTGTAAAAGTACATGAACAAAAATGAGACTATCAATAGAGATTTGAACCATATAAAAGTAAGTTTTAGAACAGAAGAATATTGTTACTGAGTTGAATTTTTTTCTGAAGGCTCAGCAGCATAATTTGATCAAGCAAAGGAATCCATAAACACAAAAATATAGGTCATTTGAAATTCTGGAGTTAAAAAAAAACAAAAAGTAAAGAAGTTCAAAGAACTTTATAGTATATCATCAATCAAAATAATGTAGGTGTGGAGAAAAGAGAAAAGGAAAGAGAATTAGGGAAAATATAGAAACAAATACGCCAGAGAAAAGAAGGGAAAAGAAAGCTGAAATTAGTTGAAGAAATATTAATAAAAACATCCCAAACATAAGAAAGAAATGTACACTCAAATACATTAAACTCAGGCTGCCGAGATGGCTCAGTGGTTAAGAGCACTCATTGCTCTTCCAGAGTTTCTGAGTTCAATTCCCAGCAACCACATGGTGGCTCACAACCATCTGTAGTGGGATTCAATGCCCTCTTCTAGTGTGTCTGAAGAGAGTGATAGTGTACACAAATACATAAAATAAATAAATCTTAAGAAAAATTAAACTCAAAGCTACAGCTCGGATAAGTTCAAAGAGATACATATCAGGACATGCTATTTTCAACTTGTCACCAGCACAAGACCCCAAAGGAAACAACTAAAAATGATTTATCACAGTCAAAGGAGCTCCAATAAAAATCTCAATAGTTATATTAGGAGATCAAAATTTGTTCAGATATTACTTCCAAAGTGAATTTAAAAACAAACAAGAAAGAGGCTCTTTCAGCAAAGATTACATCCAGTAAAACTGTCCTTCAAACATGAAAGAGAGATGAAGATTTTCTCAGATAAACACAAGCTGAGGGAGGCCAGCACCACTAGATCTTGCTTACAAGAAATGCTAAATAAAGTGCTTCATGTTGAAATGATATAACACTAGACTGCAGTGTGAAAGTATACAGAAATAGAAATCTGAAAAGACATGGAAATAAATTACTGAGTACCAGTCAATATATTGGCTAATATCAAATCGTGTAATATTTTAATGATGGAATTAAAAGCACTTTTAATTTGGGAGCTGTAGAGCTGGCTGCATGGTTAAGAGCACTAGCTGCTTTCCCAGAGGACCCAGATTCAACTCTCAGCACACATATGGCAGCTGAAAACCATCTATAATTCTAGTTCTAGGAGATCTGACATCCTCTTCTGGTTACTTCAGGTACAAGGCACACACATGGTACACAGACATGAAGACTGGCAAAAGACTCATACACAAAACATTTTAAGTACTTTTACTTTGGTAAAAAAATCTAAACATAAATATATAATATAAAACTATAAAATATATGTATCAATAAGCAATACATAAAAATGTTACATATATAATAATAGTTGAGGTAAAAAGATATAAGAGTAGGAGAAACCTACATTTGAGCCTATTAACAAGTACGTGTCAGCTTTTTGGTGTTTTATTTTGTTGTTGTTTGTTTAGTTTGTTTTTAAGACAAAGTCACAGTGTGTTGCCCAGGCTGGTCTAGAATCATATCTATACTATAACATCACACCCAGTGCAACTGTCTTTTAAAAATCATTTTTTGTAATTCATGTAAAAAGAACACTAAATTTATTGACCACAATAATATTTGAAGTTATATATAGTGTTTACTTATATAGGCATCTTTTTTAAAAGATTTATGTATTTACTTATTTTATGTATGTGAGTACACTGTCACTTCTCAGTTACACCAGAATAGGGCATCAGGTTCCATTACAGATGGTTGTGAACCACCGTGTGGTTGCTGGGAATTGAACTCAGGACCTCTGGAAGAGCAGTCAGTGCTCTTAACCACTGAGCCATCTCTCCAGCCCCTATTGCCTTCTTTTTGTCATTTCATTTTTGTCATATGTCATTTTGACATATTCTAGACTATGATATGTTCAGAGCATCTTTGGTCCTTGATTTTTAGATACTTTCTCCCTTGAAAACCTAAAATATCCTTAGGAAAAGAGACATATTATATAGATATAAAATAATGTTCTTAATGCAGTATCCAAAGAAAATACTATGAGAATGTTTTTTAATACCTAAGTGCAAGGAAAATTTGTAAACATGTTTAGCTTTATAATAGATGCAGTACTCACGAAAATGTCACAAGAATATCATGAAGAATTTCTGGATGTTTTTCATGCAGACTCCCCAGATATCAATATCTTGCCACAATTAGATGTTGCCATATTTATCTGCATATTAATATGTGCATACTTTACTAAATTGCTTGTGGATAAAATGCAGATGTGATGCCTCTTTATCCCTTCTTCAGTGTGGATTTAAAATACGGGTAAAATGAGGTTGATGGGAAAAATTAAGACATTCTCTTGCATAACATCAGTACAGTTATGAAAATCAAGAAATTAACAGTACCATAATACTATTATGTAATCTGATTCCAATTAAATTTTGCCAGTTCTAATAATGTTCTTTATAGAAATGGGTAAAAGAATAATTCTTTTGTTCTAATCTTGGATTCAACCCAGATTCATACAATATGTTTAACAATAATGTCCCCATAGACTCTTTTATCTAGAACAATTACTCATGTTTTTCTTTGCTTTCATGTACTCAATATTTATGAAGATCATAGGTCAGTTATTTTATATAATGGCTCATTTTATATAATGACTAAATTATATAAATTTAATTTTTCTGATGTTTCACAGTGATTTAATTTCCATATAATTTGTCAGGAATGTGATGCTGTGTCCTTTTCAATATATAGTGTCAGTGATGCCATGATATAAATTTGTTCCATTGTTAGTGATGCTACTGTGGATTACTTGGCAGAAATGGTAGATAGTAGGGTTTTCACTAAGAAATAACTTTTTGGCTTTGTATTTAATAAGTACCTTCTGGAGATATATTTTATACTCTATAAATACCTTGTTTTGCCTGAAGCTTTTCTTTCTGCTTTTAGTATCCACTGATGATTTTTGCCTGAACCAGTTATTAGTATGAGGATTGTCATTGTAGACTTTTCTAGTTATACTTCTTTAATAAGTTAAAGTTATGTTATAGGAAACAATGTTTAAATCATTATTTATATTACTGTCTGTTCATGAATCCTTATTTTCCTTTTATTAAATGTCTTTTTGCTATAAATCTATGCCAAGTTTAGCCAAAAGGAGCCTTTCAGTCTTGCTCTAAGAACCTTTTTCTATGTTCTCATCACTATTTAAATATTTTTTATTGAAAAACAAAGAAATTGTGAGGGAAGAATAGCAATTTCCCAGGGAAACAAAAAAAATGAGAGAAAAGTTATTCTAGGTAGAAAGAACATTGCATACTAAAGCAAGAAAATATGAAAGCATACTATGTGTTTACATATCCACAGTATTGCCAATTTTATAAGCAATGAGTAGAATGCTGAAAAACAAGAAGGGAAGAATTTTATATAGTATCATAAATAGTTGAAACTGTATCCTATGAGTGATGATGAATTGTGATGTAAGTTACAGAGCTGACACTGGGGCAACCATGCCCTCTGTTGTAATAGTGAGGCACAGACCTTGCAGCAGTGTTTTGTTTTGTTCTTTAGTTTTGTTTTTTAAATATTTGTTATTCAGCCCAAGAAAATAAGCAGTCTTTTCATCTGTGCTTTCTATGTTAGAAATGTAAGATACATTACCTTGAATATACATGTAGAAAACCTGTAAAACCATGAAATTTGAGACAACTTAAGAAATTATATGTACAATTTTTTAAAAAGTGACTTTAATACTGACTGCATGAATTCTGCCATTGTGTTTCCCTAGAAATTTGGAACTAACTTCTCTTGATTAGAAAGATTTGTTTGGAAGATTAAGTACTTGCCACCTCTGAACCACTTGTTCTTCAACATACCCAACACTATAAAAATTTAAATTGAATGCACATGTTACTATAATCTGTGTTCATTACATTTCCTAGAAAGCTTGTTCTAGGTCACCTGCTATTCAAAGAGCCTAAATAGAGAAATACAAGGCATTCTATCCCCAAACACTATGTGATGCTAAAAGCTAAGGTATAAACAGGGACACGTCAAGACTCCTCCTTGAGACTGTCAGTATTACGAAAAGTATTCCTTTACACTGTAAGTAGTTTAGGAAACTCCTATTAATTTTTATGAATAATAGAACTTCCTTCTGAGGTTTTGATTTAATCAAGAAGAACCTGGACATTTTGTTGCTACTATAGTATGTTCTATAATTTTAAAGCTGCCTTTCTTCATTTATTTGTAATGTTTTTATTATTACATTTACTTTTTTACAGTCCAGCTGTGTCTTCCCTCACAGTCCCCCCTCACACAGTTCCACCCCCTGTCTCCAAGAGAATGCCCCCTGCAACAGGTCTCCCCACTCCCTGGGGTGTCAAGTCTCTCAAGGGTTAGGTGCACATCTTCTTCCACTGAGACCAGACCCTCTGCTGTGTATGTGTCAGGGGCCTCGGACCAGCTAGTATATGCTGCCTGTTTGGTGGCACAATGTCTGAAAGATCTTGGGAGTCCAAGTTAGTTGAGACTGCTGGTCTTCTATGGAGTTACCCTCCTCCCCAACTTCTTCCACCCTTTCCCTAATTCAATCTATTAGTTGGGTATAAGTATCTGCATCTGTCAGTTGCTTGTTGACCCTCTTAGATGACAGCCTTGCTAGGATCCTATCTGTAAGCACACCATAGCATCAGCATTAGTGTCAGGCCTAGGAGCCTCCCCTTGAGATGGATCTCAAGTTAGGCTGCTCACTGGAACATCTTTCCCTCAGTCTCTTCTACATTTTTATCTCTGCAATTCTTTTTACACAGGAACAATTCTGGGTCAGAATTTTTGACTGTGGGATGACAACCCTATCCCTCCACTTGATGCCCTGTCTTTCTACAGGAGGTAGAATCTATGAGTTCCTTCTCTCCACTATTGGACATTTCATCTAAGGTTCCTCCCCTTTGAGTCCTGAGAGTCTCTTACCTCTCAAGTCTCTGGTACTTCCTAGAGGGTCTAACCCATCTTCCCACACCCTGAGGTTACATATTTGCATTCATTCTGCTGGCCCCTCAAGGCTTCTCTCCTATCAACAGCCACCCCCCATACCTAGTCATTTTCCCTTTCCCCCCTCCCTCCTCTCTTACCCGAGTCCCTCCCTCGCTCTGTCTCCCTTGGTTATTTTCTTCTCCCTCCCTAGTGGGATTGAAGCATCCTCACTTGAGTCCTTCTACTGTTAACCTTCTTGAGTTCTGTGTATCCTAGGTAGTCTGTAGTTTTTTGTAATGTCCACTTATTGGTGAGTACATACCATGCATGTCTTTTGGGGTCTGAGTTATCTCACTGAGAATGATATTTTCTAGTTCCATCCATGTGCCTGCAAAATTCCTGATGTCCTCTTTCTTATACTTGAATAGTATTCCATTGTGTAAACGAACCACATTTTCTGTATCTATTCTTCTGTTGTGGTACATCTGGGTTCTTTCCACCTTCTGGCTATTACAAATAAGGTTGCAATGAACACAGTGGAGCATGTGCCCCTAATGGTATGGTGGGGCATCTTTTGGGTATATGCCCAAGAGTAGTATTGCTGGGTTTTCAGGTAGATCTGTTTCCAGATTGCTGAGGAACTTACAGATTGATTTCCAGAGTGGTTGTACCAGTTTACAATCCCACGAGCAATGGAGAAGTGTTCCTTTTTCTCCACATCCTTGCCAACATATGCTGTCACCTGAGTTTTTGATCTTAACCACTCTGATTGGTGTGAGATAAAATCTCAGCATTATTTTGACTTGCATTTCTCTGATCACTAAAGATTTAAAACATTTCTTTAAGTGCTTCACAGCCATTCAAAATTCATTGGGTGTGAATTTTTGATCTAGCTCTATACCCCATTTTTTTATTGGGTTGTTTGGTATTTTAAAGGTTAGCTTCTTGATTTTGGATATTAGTGATTTGAGATTAGTGAAGAAGATGTTTTTTTCCCAATCTGTAGGTTGTCTATTTGTCCTATTGACTATGTGCTTTAGCCTTTCAATATCATGAGGTCCCATTTATCAATTTTTGATCTTAGAGCCTGAGCTATTGGCACTCTGTTTAGGAAATCCGCCCCCCCCCAATTGCCAATGAGTTCAAGGGTCTTTCCCACTTTCTCTTCTATTAGATTCAGTGTAACTGGTTTTATGTTGAGGACCTTGATCCACTTGGACTTAAACTTTGTATAAAATGACAAATACGGATCTATTTTCATTTTTCTACATACAGACTGGCAGTTAGACCAGCACCATTTACTGAAGATGCATTGTATAGTTTTTGGCTTCTTTGTCAAAGATTCAACTATCCATACGTATGTAGGTTTATTTCTGGGTCTTCAATTCTATTCCATTGATTTACCTGTGTCTCTGTATCAATACCATGCAGTTTTTAGCACTGTTGCTCCTGTACTACAACTTGAGGTAAGGGATGATGATTCATCTAGAAATTCTTTTATTGTTAACACTTGTTTTCACTACCCTGAGTTTATTGGTTTTCCATATGAAATTGAGAATAGTTCTTCCCATGTCTGTGAAGAATTGTGTTGGAATTTTTATGGGGATTGCATTGGATCTGTAGATTGCTTTTGGTAGAATGGCCATTTTTACTGTGTTAATCCTACCAATACATGAGCATGGGAGATCTCTCCATTTTCTAAGGTCTTCTTCAATTTCTTTCTTGAGAGACTTGAAGGTTTTGTCATACAGATCTTTCACTTGTTTGGTTACACCAAAGTATTTTATATTATTTGTGGCTATTGTTAAGAGAGTTGTTTCCCTAATTTTTTTCTAAGCCTGTTTATCATTTGAATTAGAGAAGACTACTGATTTGTTTGAGTTAATTTTATATCCAGCCACTTTGCTGAAGTTGTTTATCAGTTGTAGAAGTTCTCTGGTAGAATTTTTGAAGTCGCTTATGTATACTATCACATCATCTGCAAATAGTGATACCTTGACTTCTTTGCCAATTTGTAAACCCTTGATCTGCTTTTATTGTCTTATTGCTCTAGCTACAGCTTTGAGTACTATATTGAATAGATAAGGGGAGAGTGGGCATCCTTGTCTCTAGTTTTAGTGAAATTGTTTCAAGTATCTCTCCATTTTTTTATTAAACTAATAAAATTTATCTTAAAATATACAACTCAATATTGACACTTTTAAGTCATCAAAATAATTTATAATAGTTAAATTCCTCTTATATATACATGATATCTTCTGAAGCTAAAAGTAATTTGCACTCAACCAGTTTTTAAAATCTACTTGGAACATTAAACATGATAAAATCTCTTATGAAGTCCTCTATGAAAGGAAATTTTGACAAGTTTCTAAATGGACAGAAATCATTCAGTCTCCATGATAGAATACACAGTGTAACTGTGGCTTCATTGAATGAATTGAGTAGTGTTCCTTCTGTTTCAATTTTGTGAAATAGTTTGAAGAGTATTGGTATTAGGTCTTCTTTGAAGGTCTGACAGAATTCTGCACTAAACCCATCTGGTCCTGGGCATTTTTTTTTTTTTGGTTGGGAGACTTTTAATGACTGCTTCTATTTCTCTAGGGATTATGGGACTGTTCAGATGGTTTATCTGATCCTGATTTAACTTAGGTATTTGGCATCTGTCTAGAAAAATTGTCCATTTCATCCATATTTTGAGGGGTGAACATACATAATCATTACAAAGTAGTTTTTTTTAAATAAGAGCTTATTTATTTCACATATACATATTAGAAATCCAGAGACAAGCAATGCAGGGCTTATCTAGCAACTCAAATTTGAGGGTGTAAAGAGTCATAGTTAAAAAATGATTTAAAAAAATGAACACAACCCCTCCAAGTAACCTGCTGTCTTTCAGATAGAAGACAGGGTAAAAGCCTCTTTTGGAAAGGGTTTCTTTTCATCTTAGTATTTGTAATAAAATGTCTTCTCCCAGAGATTTCTAACTGGACACAGTTAGAAGACTAGTAGTGCATGTAGTTTGTTTTTTCTGTTTATTCATGGTGCTACAAAGATTTTGGGGTTCCAATGGCAAAGCTAAGTTATTCATACATTAAGATGTAGTGATCAAGAAGTCTGCATTTGGGTCTTGGGAGATGGTTTACTTCATAAATTTTCTTGCAAATGTAAAGACTTAACTTTGATGCCAGGAACCTATGTATAAAAAAGCTTGTTCCAGGGTGCCTTTGTAATCCCAGTGCTAGAGAAATGGAGACAGGCAAATCCCTGGAGCTTACTTGTCAGCCAGCCCCAGCTTAGTGATTGATCATCAGGCTAATGAAAGAGTCTACATAAAAGCATGCGTGTTCATCTACATGAATGAACTTCAACACACATGAAACCCATACGCAAGGAAAGAAATGCTTCCATCATCAAATGATTCAATTTTTTACCTCAACAAATATTTACTTTTATGTACTACAGATATATGACTATGAATGTCTGTGTATTATATGTGTAGTAAAGTAGGGAAATGGGAATAAAATGATAGTATGTATTATTATACAGAGAGTATTCCTAGACACTTCTAATGCGATGATACAAGCAAAAGAACTGAAAGAAATGAGGGCTAGTTAGTAGTATAAGTTTGAAGGAAAGTGGTCCAAGGGAGAAAACAGCAAGCACAAAGGCCCTAAGGTGAGGGACACTTGACACAGTTGCTGAAAAGAAAGAAAATAGTATGGCTGGACCACAGTGAATCCAAAAATGTTAGAAGACAGGAATAATGGAAGTGAGCTAGAGAGATGGCTCATTGTTTAAGAGCACTGACTACTCTTCCAGAAGTCCTGAGTTCAATTCCAAGCAACGATCAGTAATGGAATCTGATACCCTCTTCTGGTGTGTCTAAAGAGAGCAATGGCATACTCATATACATAAAATAAATAAATCTTTAAAAAAAATAAATATATATTAAAAGAAGAATAATGGGAGTGATGGTTTATTGGCTTCATAGACATTAGCCAATATTATAATGTGAAATTCCAAGCCTTTAAAAGTTATAAGCATATGTTACGTCTTAGAAAGGATTACATAACCATGTGGTAGACAAACAGCAATGGAACAAGAATAGAATAAGACCAGGTACCAGAACTCAAATGATGTTCCAGCTGTTATAGTCACCATGGAAGTGAGAAGTAATGATCGTACTCTATATTTTAAAGTTAGTTTGGGTATAGTTTTAACAGAAGGAGAAGACTCAAGGGTGTCTCCACTGTCTTGCCCAGGTATAAAACTGGTATTAAAAAAAAAAATGGCTATTCATTTAGTTGAAAATTTGAAGATAATGAAACATCCAATGGGTGGTAAAAGCAAGTTAGAAATGTAAGAGCTTAGTTCTGGAAATTTTAGGTTTGAGTTGTCTGTTGTATATTCAAGTAAATGTTAGATGATTGCTAGCCTGAAAAAAATTGTTATCTACTAGCTCTTAGATAATACACAAATATAAAGTAGAGGATAGAAATTGGTTTCAGAGTTATAAAATAAGCAGTTTTTCTATATGTATGACATTGATGCCAAAGTGAATACCTATATATAATCTTCCATGACTTTTTACAGGAAAAAGAACAATTCCAATAAATCTTACATACATTCATTTTACTAACTAGTTCATTAATGTCTAAAGGTTAATACAATAGTTGAAGATACTAACCTGAAGCCAAAACTACTTATATCTTGGCTCTTTTGTCACCAGCTGTATGACTTAGGCAAAAATATAAATTCCATCGAAGCTTCTTTCTTCATCTGTGTAAAAAAAAAAAAATGGTACTTGTACCTCACTATAAGATTATTTGACTCATAGTAAACACTAAATGAGGTATCAGTATCATTAAATTTTATAGTTTTGTTACATGCAATATATAACATTTCTAATTTTATATAATGTTCTACAAGAATGTGTCAGCTACAGGAGAAATAGTGTCTCACCAGGACCCAGAAATTGGAAGTTTAGATGTTTAAAGTCATTCTTCCTTGTTAATAAGTGTTTGAGTGTCTTATTCTCGGTTAACTGTCTTCTGTTTAGGTCACAGTGCTGTAGATATCACCAAGGTGGCTAGAAGACATCGCATGTCTCCTTTTCCTCTGACGTCTATGGACAAAGCCTTCATTACAGTCCTGGAGATGACTCCGGTGCTTGGTACAGAAATCATCAATTACCGAGGTACTTTCATATTTGTCTTGGTCTTTGTCTTCCGAGACTCATGCACCATGAATGTACCAGTTTCTAAAGCACAGTGCTGACTCATCAGTATCAACATCAGAATCTTCTTTCCTGTTTCTATATTCTATTAAACTAGTATTTACTTAATAGTCAGTATAAAATACTAGATGTCTTTCATTTCATAAAATATGGAAGGGCCATCTGTGCTTTTTATCCCAAATACCAGTTCTATATCCTAAAGATGGTGCTGTCAGCACTAAATAAGAAAAGATAATTCTGAGTCCATTGGATAACTTCTGTTAGGAGTTGGAAATAACTTATAACCCTGTCTTGTAACCATATATTATAGAAGATTCATTCAGTTTCTGACTAACTTCAGCTGTATAAAAGTTTAAAAGTAACTCATGTCCAGAATATTACAGTTTTTTTATAGTTTGGGACTAGTAATGTGTGTGTGATGTGATATTGTCTTATAATGCTAGTACAAAGGCAAGCTGGAGTTCCTAGCCAGCTACATACCCAGCGCAATCATGTATCAAATGATTGAGTGATGATATAGACCTGATTAGCTATCAAATGCTTCTCTTTTTTTGGTAAGATATTACTATGTAGCCTAGGCTGGTTTTCAATCTGTATTCTCCTGCATTAGCCTTCTAGGTGGCTAAGATTACAGGCATATGCCACCATGCTCCATTTAAATGCATTTTTTGAATTAATAATATTTTCAACTTACAATGGTTTATTAGGATATAGCATATACTAAGGTGCATCTGTAGCTAAAAATGATCTACTTTATTCTTGGGTCATTAAATAATTACTCTGATCTATTTTCTGACATATATATATATATATATATATATATATATATATATATATATCTTGGGTTTTTTGCTCCTAGTCCAGTAGGGTAGGGCATTCAGAATAGTTTATGAAAAGATAATGGAAATGTTATTGTCTTAGCTTTCAGTCATTGTAACAAAAAATACCTGACATAATTAATTTAGAAGGAAAAATGCCTGTTTGGTCTTTTTTGTTTTGTTGTCATCATTGTTGTTATTGATGAGGGGCTGGTGAGGTGGTAATGGTGGTTTTTTGAAATAGTGTCTCATTGTGTATACCTGGCTGGACTTTGTAATCCATGCTGAACTTGAATTCATGGAGATCCACCTGCCTCTGCCTCCTAAATGCTGGGTTGAAAGGCATGTACCATTATGCCAGTTACCTTTAAGAAATTTTAATTCATGATCAAGTGATCGTGGAACTTGGAACCTCTAATGAAGCATCACATCTTGGCAAGAGTCAGTGACAGAACAAACAACTTACCTCATAAGCCAGGAAACAAAATGTACGAAGAAAAGGAAAAGGCAAGAATTCCCCAATCCCCTTATGGGCATGTCCTCCACAATGACTGAAGTATGCTGCAAAGTCTCTCCTCTAGAAAGTCTATAACATCTCACAGTGCCACCTTGGGTACACTGGGACCTTTGGGTAACACTATAGTAAGTGTTTAATCGATTTCCATCTCTAATAGCCTGACAAATTGTATTTTGACATTGATTTCTAGCAGACTAAGCTCCTGAGTACTTCACTTGTGACCAAATCCTGCCTCTCAAAAAGTTGTACTATGTGGAAGTTTGGTTCTGCTTCTTCCTCCCAGCTCCATAGTCCCAGAAATAACACTCAGATTCTAACTATATTTGCAAATACCTTAGTCATATAGATAAGCTCTTCTTGTGACTAGATCATAACTTAAAAGAACCCTTTTATTTTTTTTAATTTTTTTTGTTTGTTTTTGTTTTTTCAAGACAGGGTTTCTCTGTGTAGCCCTGGCTGTCCTGGAACTCACTCTGTAGACCAGGCTGGTCTCGAACTCAGAAATATGCCTGCCTCTGCCTCCCAAGTGCTGGGATTAAAGGCATGTGACACCATGCCCGGCCGAACCCTTTTATTTTAACCTACATTCTGCCATATGTCTAGTTACCTGTGTGCAGGTACCATGGATCTTTCCTGTTACATCTGCCTGGGTAAATCTCACATGCCTGGCTCTATCCCAGAATTCTTTTTGCCTTCCAGATAACCCACCTTCTATTAATTGACAGGTGATACATCCATACAATACACAGATATTCTCTCTACTTGATGTATTCTAAATGAAATATAGTTCTTAATTATTTTCATAAAGACAGAAACATCACAAAGTAATAATTTTAGCTTTTGGGTAATAGTCTATCAGTAAAGTGATGACTGCAAGAATGAGGATAAGAATGTAGTTCTCAACACACACATGAAAAGCTAGGTGTGTTGGCACATGCTTGTGAGCCCAGTTTGGAGAAGATAGAGACACTCAGGTCCCTGAGACTCGGTGGCCATCCAGCTTATACCCTTTTTGGTGAACTATAGGTCCTCATGAATGAACCTGTCTCAAGAAACAAGGTGGATAGCTTCTGAGGAATACCACCCACCGCTGTCCTCTTGCTTCCAGACACGTGCACATTCACACATATATACACACACAAAGAAATAAGTGTCTGAGTAAAGAGTTTTATTTATAGAATCTTAAAACTGGTGTGTTTATACTGTAAAGAACATTACAGAATAGTTATATGACACCCTACTTTTTCTGCAAGGAAACTCAGACTCAAAAGCAGAAAAGGAATAAGAGTAAGGTATCAAGACTTACATTCTTTCTGTTACATAATGTTCTCCTGGTCCAACATTAAAATATTTTTAATAATGGTAGCTGGCATAACAAATGATGTTAAAGACCTGGAATTAGTGAAATAGTAGGTGTATGTTCTAACTCCTTTGTCCTGGCCCTGCTTAGATAAAAATAGGTTTAAACAGTTTCCACTTATCCTACATCTTTGACTCACATTTTTTTAGATTTAACATTTTCTGTTGTTTTCATTTTACTCTATGCTAAATTAAAGAAAAGTTAGGAAAGACACTAGAATAAGGAAAATGTCAGAAATTATTTTAGAAGTCAGGATTAATGAAAGTATTTACTGTTAAATACAGACCATTCAGTTATTTATTGATAATGCAAACCAAGATATATTTGGAAACTACAAATGTAACTGTAGATTGCTAAAATTTTAATACATTCATAACAACAATTAACTAACCAGTCCTGGTTCCCTATAATTTCAGTGTCCTTTCCCTTAACAGAGAAATCAAATTCTGTGTTCCAAGTCAAATTCACACAGGAATTTCAAGGAAAAAGTTTAAAGATAACTATTTTTCTACCAGGAGAAAACTGCCTTCTCTCCTCTTCATTAGAGCAGATCAATTACAATTAATAAACTCTGCATGAGTAGTTAGCTTTTGTCAAATATTTCCAGAGATGATGATGAAAAATAACCAAGTTAATATTCAGCCTTTGAGCTGGATCCAACACAGTCACTTTTAATACCCAAGAGCATATATTAGGCCTAGGCATTTTTGTTAGATGTTTAGAACATATATAAAGGTCTAATTCAGTTTTTTCAACAAAATTGACTAAACATCTATTAAGACTAATACTAAGTAATGTCATATGTAAAGAAAGATGACTAAAAATAGAACTGCCTCATTATCTAGGGCAGACAGTGAGGTCAGAAGAGTTACTCTTCTTTTTTTTTCCAATATTTATTAGATATTTTCTTTATTTACATTTTAAATGCTATCCCCAAAGTCCCCTATACCCTCTCCCCCCGCCGCTCCCCTACCCACCCACTCCCCCTTCTTAACCCTGATGTTCCCCTGTACTGGGTCATATAAAGTTTGCAAGACCAAGGGGCCTCTCTTCCCAATGATGGCTGTCTAGACCATCTTCTGCTACATATGCAGCTAGAGACATGAGCTCTGAGGGTACTGGTTAGTTCATATTGTTGTTCCACCTACAGGGTTGCAGACCCCTTCAGCTCCTTGGGTACTTTCTCTAGCTCCTTTATTGGGGGCCCTGTGTTCTATCCGATAGCTGACTGTGAGCATCCACTTCTGTGTTTTCCAAGCACTGGCATAGCCTCACAAGAGACAGCTATATCAGGGTCCTTTCAGCAAAATCTTGCTGGCGTATGCAATAGTGTCTGGGTTTGGTGGCTAATTATGGGATGGACCCCCTGGGTGGGGCAGTTTTGGGATGTTCCATCCTTTTGTCTGAGCTCCAAACTTTGTCTCTGTAACCCCTTCCATGGGAGTTTTGTTCCCAATTCTAAGAAGGGCCGACTGTCAATAAGACAAAAAGGCCACCAACAGATTGAGAAAGGATCTTTACCAATCCTAAATCAGATAGGGGACTAATATCCATTATATATAAAGAACTCAAGAAGACGGACTCTAGAAAACCAAATAACCCCATTAAAAAATGGGGCACAGAACTAAACAAAGAATTCTCAACTGAGGAATATCGAATGGCTGAGAAACTCCTCAAAAAATGTTCAACATCCCTAATCATCAGGGAAATGCAAATCAAAACAACCTTGAGATTCCACCTCACACCAGTCAGAATGGCTAAGATCAAAAATTCAGGGGACAGCAGATGCTGGCGAGGATGTGGAGAAAGAGGAACACTCCTCCATTGTTGGTGGGACTGCAAGCTTGTAAAACCACTCTGGAAATCAATCTGGTGGTTTCTCAGAAAATTGGACATAGTACTACCGGAAGATCCAGCAACACCTCTCCTGGGCATATATCCAGAAGATGTTCCAACTGGTAATAAGAATACATGCTCCACTATGTTCCTAGCAGCCTTATTTATAATAGCCAGAAGCTGGAAAGAACCACGATGTCCCTCAACAGAGGAATGGATACAGAAAATGTGGTACATTTACACAATGGAATACTACTCGGCTATTAAAAACAATGAATTTATGAAATTCCTCGNTCGGCAAATGGATGGATCTGGAGGGTGTCATCCTGAGTGAGGTAACCCAATCACAAAAGAACTCACATAATATGTACTCACTGATAAGTAGATATTAGCCCTGAAANCTAGACTACCCAAGATACAATTTGTAAAACACATGAAACTCAAGAAGAAGGAAGACCAAAGAGTTACTTTTCTTAGATGCCTCTTTTGTAGCCTTGTCTTTTGTTGATTCATTTATAAGCATTCTTGGTCCCTTTTTCATAGTTTGTATATTTATTTCATAATGACTTTATATAGGTTAGTAGTTCAAGTGCCATCACTAAGTGATTTTTGTTATCTTGTCTCTGCCTGGACTTTAATTAAACTACAAATTCTAACACTAAATTCATTACATATTTCCTTCTAATAAGTTTTCATTACAGATACTGAACTTAAATTTTCTACCTTTGCATCAATACTTTTTCTTCTACAGCCTCTTTTTTTTTAATTAGATATTTTCTTTATTTACATTTCAAATGCTATCCCGAAAGTTCCCTATACCCTCCCTCCGCCCCTGCTCCCCTACCCACCCACTCCTACTTCTTGGCCCTGGAGTTCCCCTGTACTGGGGCAAATAAAGTTTGCAAGACCAAGGGGCCTCTCTTCCCAATGATGGCTGGACTAGGCCATCTTCTGCTGCATATGCAGCTAGAGCAAAATCTTGCTGCCATGTGCAATTGTATCTGGGTTTGGTGGCTGTTTATGGGATGGATCTCCAGGTGGGGCAGTCTCTGGATGATCCATCTTGAATGCATTCCTGATCTTCATCTCCCGTGCCACTCTTTTTTATTTGGGTCATTATTAACTTTTTGGATTAGAAGTTCCTTGCAGTTTCATACCACCTTCACCCCAATTCTCTATTCCATTTTCATGAGAATAATCTGTTCACGTGGAAATTGTGTTTTTAAAACTCCATACATTAGGGACTGGAGAGATGGCTCAGTGGTTAAGAGTGCTGACTGCTCTTCTGGAGGTCCTGAGTTCAAATCCCAGCACCCACATGGTGGCTCACAACCATCCGTAATGAGATCTGATGCTCTTCTGGTATGTCTGAAGACAGCTACAGTGTACTTACATATAGTAATAAGTAAATGTTTTTAAAAAAAATTTTTTTAAAAACTCCCTACATTGAATTCCTCTTTTCAAATAGAGACTTGCTCAATTAATTTTGCTTTTTCAATTTCATTTGTGTATAAAATGCATTCTGGTTACTTTCCTCCTACACTGGCCATTTTGCCTTCTTTACAACTCTGATAGGTCTTATTTTCATTATCATATTTCTCCAGGATTTTTTGGTTTTCTGTTTAATATCTTGGATTACCCACTGCTCGTTCAAATATGTATTATTTATTCTCCAAGAATATTTGTGTGTTCTATAGCTTCTATTATTGTTGATTTCAAATTTTATCACATGCGATAATGATGATGTTGCAACTTGATTTGTGTTCTGTGATTGATTTTAGAGAAGATTCCCAGTGCTATTGAGAAAAATAGCAATTTAGAAAAATGAGAAAAATAGCTATTGAGAAAAATGGTCTTTGTTAATTGGACCATTCTGTTTTATCAAGTCCAGTTGATCAATAATATAGTTTACCTCTGAAGTCTCGACGTGGTAGTTTGGAAGACCTATCTAAATTTAAGAATAGAGGATTTACAGCTCCTCCTATTATTGTGTCTGAACCTATGTGGTTTTTTTTTTTAACATACAATGTTTGTTTTATGAAATTAGGGTTCCTTTTTAATCTCTTCTAGTTAGTTTTCATTTGAAGTCTACTTTATCACTATAGGTATAACTAAACTTTCTTGTTTGTGTTTTCTATTTGTTTGTAGTCCTTTTCTATATGAGTTTTGAGGGGTTGTTGAATTTTACCTGTATATTCACTTTAGATAATGTTTTGTCAAGGTTTTAGAAAGATAGATTTCCTTAATCCTGTCTGAATCCTGTCCTAGGCTTTATAGCTACATATGTATGTTTGGATACTCTCAAGGGGGTCCTGGTCAGTTGGGGATGGGCCATGAGTAGTGGCTGTGTCATAGTCTTTGTGTTTATTGTTTTGCACATCTGTTAAAGTGGATTTGTCTTTTCATTTTCACTTCCTTTTCTGGGCCTGTTGGGATATTTTATTCTCTAGAAGTATATCTGCATGAATCTCAGCAGTGAGGATTGGTAGAAGTTGCTGTTGATAGTCAAATGGAATCACTGGAGTGATCTCATCTTGGCTATGTGCTATCAAGACCAAGGCTAGAGCTGCACACTAAGCACCAAGACAACCCAATGAAGTCCAACCTCAGGTACTCCTTCAATTCTGCTATCCTGGTTGGAACAGAATACCAACCATCAGATCGGGTCGGAACCACAGGTCTAAAGTAACTTCTTGCACCACATTGTATAGTGGTTTTTCTGGACTTTGCAGTAACTTTTTCTTATTTTTTTTCCTACAAATATGGCCAACTGACACCCTCTTCTGGTGCATCTGAAGACAGCTACAATGTACTTAGATATAATAATAAATCAATCTTTAAAAAAAAAGAAATGAATTAAACTGTAGTGATAAAATAAACCTCATTTTATAATGTGAACCATTACATTTTCACTTGCTTACCATATTGGCAGGTAATCAGTATTTCAGATGGAAAAATGCAAATGTTCTTACTAGCACTTAGAATAAACAATATGTTTTATTTCATAAACATAGACACTTTATTGTGTTATTCCATATACAGGATTTTAGGATTAACCATAAATTCATCACCTTGCTAGTACTTTCCAAAAGATATCTTTACTCTAAACCCATTAGTCTTTCTGAACCTATACATATGAAGTCTGTAATATTTAAATAAGATATACAGTGAGCCAAAATTTTGTCTAGTCTTTCAAGGGAAAAAATGGAAAAGAAATTGTATTGAAATAGCCATGAGGTCATTGAACATATTAAATGTTTTAGTGTCTGATAAATAATCAGTTTTAAGTATATTAAACTCACTTTAAAAGCTATTTAAATAATATGAAGACTCAGGTCTATACATCATTTTCTAGTAGCTGTCAATCCTTGGTCTTAATATTGTTTCTACCAATGGCCCAGTAAGTATATATGTCAAGACTGTCTTCTCAACTGTGAGCACAGCATATCAGTAGCTTCTTGCATACATTGGATATAATGGTGGTTTTAAATGTTACAGTTTCAGTGCTATCTCAATGGTGTCAGTAAACTTTTCAAATTATCAGTTAGAATATAGAATAATGGATGGTATTGGTCATAGTGTCTCTTCAGAGCAATGGAAACCCTAAGACACCATTTATCGTTTATATTGAAGAGGCTGCCTTTTCTCCATTGTATGTTCTTGGCAACTTTGTGAAAATGAAAAACAAAGATGGCTGTAGCTGTTTCTTTAGGTCCTCATTTATTCCATCAGCTCTATATGCATGTGTGCGTACATGTGTGCATGTGTGTGTGTGTGTGTGTGTGTGTGTGTGTGTGTGTCTTTTTACCAGTACAATACTGACTTTGCAACTATGGCTCGATAGTCTAATTTGAAATCCGATGATGTGAATCCTCCAGCACTGTGGTTGTTGGTTTCTGGTGTTTTGGTTTTTTGGTGGTGTTTTTTGTTTTGTTGATGGTGGTTTGTTTTGTTTGTTTTGTTTGTTGTTTGCTGAGAATGTTTTGCTTATTGGGGTTTGTTGTGGTAATGATTTGGGGTTTGTTTTTGGCTTTGAGATTTGGGGTTTGTTTTTTAGGGGGTTCTGGGGTTTGTGTCAGGTCTATGTGTACTTTCATATGGATTTTAGAATTGCCTTTTTATATTTTCATAAAGAATAATGCTGTGATAATGATGGGTGTTGCACTGAATCTGCAATACAATAATTTTCTATTCTGTGAACTGAGGAGTCTTTCCATCTTCTCATGTCTTCTTCAATTCCTGTAATCACTATTTTTAAATTTTTCCTTGTAGAAGTGTTCCAACTTTTGGATAGTTTAATTTCTAGGAATCTTATGCTATAGATAAGGCAAATTTTCTTGATTTCTTTGTCAACAGGTTGAGTATTGGTATACAAAAAAAATCTATTATAAATGTTCGTTGTTTTTGTATCTTAATACTTTGCTAAAGATGTTTACCAGATTGTGTAGTTTCTGATAGAATCCATATGATTTTAAGTATAAAAATCATATCACCTGAAAATTTAGATTTTCTTTACTCCTTACTTTCCTTTCTGTGCCCCTGGTATTTCCTCTCTTGCTTTATTACTCCAGCTTAGACTCAAGCACTATATCAAATGAGATGATGAAAGTAAGTACCCTTGTCTCATTCCTGAACTTAGAGTAAAGTCTTGACGTATGTTCCTTCTCTTCCTAATTTCTTCAGGGTTTTTTGTTTTTTTTTTGGTTTTTTTTTTTTGAGGGGAGGATATTTGTTTGTTTAATCATGAATGTTGCTGAACTTTGTCAAAAGACTATTTTACAACTATTCAGATAATTATGTGATTTTCAAACCTTTGTATGTTTATGCTGCACTATTTGTATGATTTAAGAATGTTGAACTATAATTTTATCTATATATCAAAATTAACTTGGTCTTGGTTGTCTTTTAAAATGTGTCATTGAGTCAGTTACAAGTACTGTTTGTATTGAGTGCTTTTTGTATCTCTCTGCATTAGAGAACTTGATTTTGTTCTACATCTGATGAGTATAGGTAACAAAGTATTATACCAGCTCACAGAATGGCCTTATACTGTTTCCTCCTTCCTACTTTACTTGGTATTTGAATATAATTGGTGTTAATCCTTCTTTAAATTGAATTCAGATTCCATCCATCTTGTCCTAAGCTTTTCTTTTGTGGGAAAAGCTTCAGTCTCGATCCTTCTTATAAAGTCTGTTCAAATTGTTTATGTAATTTTGATCGAATTTTCACAGGTCATATGTGTCTAGGATTTATCTATTTCTACTTAATTTACCATCTCTTTAGACTAAAGATTTTTTTCAAAGAATTCCCTGGTGATCCTTTTATTTCCATTGGTATCTATTGAAATGTTTTCTTCTTAAGTCCAATTTTATTGGTTAGGGTCTTTTTGTTTGTTTTATTTAGTTTGACTCTCTTGTTTATTTGGTCTTTTTAATTTCTATTTTTCTTACATGGTGGATTTTTTGTTTTTTTTTAATTATTATTATTCTTTAATCTTTTTTTACTGTCCACATTTATCCTCCTCCTGGTCCACCCTCTAATTGTTCCACATCACATACCTCCCTTCCCCCAGCTTCCAAGAGGCTGTCTCCCCTGTAAAGCCTGTGTCTTAGTAAGCTTTACTCCAAGATAGAGAGAAAACGGTAGTTTTTTTTTTTTCATAGTCAGGCTTGAAATTGTTTGAGTTTTACACACAAGAATGTCCATTTACAGCCATTTTAATCTATAAAGACGTATCCCCATGTAAAAGCACTAGTGCTTACTAGAAACCTGGAGAGATGGTCTAGTGTCAAGGGTTCTTGTTGCTCTTGCAGAGGACCCAGTTTGTATTTCCAACACTCATGTAGTAGCTCACAATACATATCCCCAGTTACAGGAGACATAGCAAGCATGAACATGGCAGAGATTCATACATGCAAACAAAACACCCACACATATAAAGTAAAATAAGTGTATCTTCAAAAAGTGTAAAAAATGAAATACTAGTACTCAGGCTGCTATGGAATTTGTTAATCAGTTATTAAGTAGAAAGCTAAATCAGATACAAGTTTCCTGTTACAACCTAAAAATATCTATTTTTGACCCAATACTCTGCCTTTGTCTTCTTATAGCACAAGTGAGCATATCATATAAAGCAGATTAGTAGAGCATTATGTCAATTCATTCACTTATATTTTAAGCCACTATGAAACCTGCAGATATCTGTATCAATACTCTTCAAATAGCCTAGTAAGTGCTCTGTCCATGACTTCTAGGACTATGGGAATAAAAGGAGACTTGCTGAATATGTACTGTTTTGTGAGTGTGTAGGATGCCACTGCTGCTATGAGTTCATGGGTGCTGTGTCTGCGTCAGCATTCATGTCATGTCCAGAAAACAGCATTCCTATGTGATCCTCTCCAGCCTCTGGCTCTTCTATTCTTTCCACCTCTTCTTCCATGATAGCCCCTGAGCTTTGTGAGGAGTGGTTGTGACATAGATGTCCCATCTATGGCTGAGTACTCTACAGATACTTATTCTCTATATTTTGACAAATACATTTCTGCATTCTTGTGGGCTTAAGTGATGCATTGTCCATGATACTATTTAGGAACTTTAAAACGTTAGTAAACATTTATTACATATCAATAAGCCTGCTAAGGCCCAACTGCCAGAAAAATGCAACCCGTGTGCTAACTTTGATTTTTGACTATTATAGTTTGGTTTGGTTTGGTTTTTGTTTTTTTAAGACAGGGTTTTACTATGTAGCCTTGGCTCTCCTGGAACTCATTCTGTAGACGTGGCTGACTTTGAACTTACAAAGATCCACCTTGTATTTTGACCTACTACCACAAGCCAAACCAGTTATATTTGAGGAACTACTCATGGAGGTTAACTATGATACTGGCTCAATATTAATGACTACCTTATAACTTCATTTAGGAACTGATATTATAGAAAGGTTTGGTGGCTTATACCTATAATTCTACAATTCAGAGATGGAATAGGGGAAATTGAGTTTAAGTCCATTCTGGGCTATATAGGAAGACACTGAGAAGAAAAAAGAAATGTGTGAAAAGGAATCAGGCCTATGGTCTCACTACATTTCCTTGTCTTAGAAAGTATAGGTCCAGAGGAGATTCAACCTTCTGGAAGTATATGAAGCTAAAATCTACCAAATTCTCCCTTCCAATTCAAGATTCTGTGCTCTAAACAGTAAGAGTCAGTGTCTCTTTGAATTAGAGTACAAAACTAAAAAACAAAAACAAAACATACAAAAACCTCTGTACTTCTAGGTAGGTCCTAAATCTCTAAAGCAATAAGCCCTCAGTGGCTAAAGTCAAACCCCAGTTGAAGCAATGAGCTGTTATAGAATATGCAAATGCCTCATACCAATCAAACCCTGGTACTTGCCTTGATTTTAAGGTTTGAGATTCACTAAAGAATTTAGGGAATTCTTAATTTAATTCATAAATCCATTTGAATTACACGATACATTATTGATACACTGTCATTAAATTACTTGAGTTAATGAAGCCAAAATCAAAGGTTTAAATTCAAATGAAATAATTGGGAAGTTCCTTCCTTTTCCTAGATTTCTCCTTTCAGGGAAGAAATCTTATAAGAGTGACATGTTTATTGTATTAAAGCTAAAATTTGAAACTGTTGCCAAAAACTACAACAGAGTGGGGAAACCAGGAAAGGGGGTAACATTTGAAATGTAAATAAAGAAAATGTCTAATAAAAACAAAACAAAACTAACATTTTAAAGTAACAGCCTAAGATCAAAAATTCAGGTGACAGCAGATGCTGACAAAGATGTGGTGAAAGAGAAACACTCCTCCATTGCTGGTGGGATTGCAAGCTTGTACAACCACTCTGGAAATCAGTCTGGCAGTTCCTCAGAAAATTGTACTACCAGAAGATCCAGCAATACCTCTCCTGGGCATATACCCAGAAGATGATCCAACTTGTAATAAGGACACATGTTCCACTATGTTCATAACAGCTTTATTTATAATAGCCAGAAGCTAGAAAGAACCCAGATGTCCCTCAATAGAGGAATGGATACAGAAACTGTGGTGCATTTACTCAATGGAGTACTACTCAGCTATTAAAAACAATAATTTCTTAGGCAATTGGATGAATCTGGAGGATATCATCCTGAGTGAGGTAACCCAATCATAAAAGAACTCACTTGATATGCACTCACTGATAAGTGGATATTAGCCCAGAAACTTAGAATACCCAAGATACAATTTGCAAAATACATGAAGCTCAAGAAGGAAGACCAAGTGTGGATTCTTCATTCCTCCTTAGAATGGGGAACAAAATACCCATGGAGGGAGTTACAGAGACAACATTTGGAGCTGAGATGGAAGGAAGGATCATCCAGAGACTGCCCCATGTGGGGATCCATCCCATAAACAGCCACCAAACCCAGACACTATTGCACATGCCAGCAAGATTTTGCTGAAAGGACCCTGATATAGCTGTCTCTTGTGAGGCTATGCCAGTGCCTGGCAAATACTGATATTTGGATGCTCACAGTCATCTATTGGATGGAACACTGGGTCCCCAATGGAGGAGCTAGAGAAAGTACCCAAGGAGCTGAAGGAGCTGCAACCCTATAGGAGGAACAATAATATGAACTAACCAGTACCCCCCCCCCAGAGCTTATGTCTCTAGCTGCATATGTAGCAGAAGATGGCCTAGTCAGCCATCATTAGGAGGAGAGGCCCTTGGTCTTGCGAAGATCATATGCCCCAGTACAGGGGAAGCCAGATCCAGGAAGTGGGAGTGTGTGGGCTGGGGCGCAGGGCAGAGAGATGGTATAGGGGACTTTCGGGATAGCATTTGAAATGTAAGTGAAGAAAATATCTAATAAAAAATCTTTAAAAAATTTAACAGCCTTTATATTTTCTTGTATATCCATATATGTGTGTGTGTGTTAATATAGTTAAAATTATATAGTATAGTGTATGTATAACTTTATGTGTTTTAAAATATATCTTTTTAAGAATTTTTTACCTGTCCATGAGTATTCTTTATAAATGTTACTTTAGTCCCATATTTATCATAAGATTGATATCACTGTTTACTTCAATATGTTATTGGTCTTTTGGTTTTTTTCTATATTTACTAATACAAACAACTCTGAAATAAAGATCTCCATGAAGATAAAATCTTAAGATATAATAATAGAAGGGAAATTTCTGGGTCTATGTATATGAAAATGTTTAAATTTGGTTTTTCTTTTGAATAACATAATACTTGAGTTCTCAAAGGGTTCTTGCCATATCTTCTTAGCTTATCTTTTCTTACTTTATGCAATTCATATTTAGATAATTGCAGTAAGCATTACTAAAAATTGATCATATGTGACCTAGACACCAGGATGCATCTCTTCTTTCTGTCTACTATTCCCTGGGATGGAAATCAGAAGGTCTACCTGAGTCTATTTATAAGATGTGATACAGACACTGGTCCCATCTTATTTATTTATGTATTGCTTATCCATTGGCTCCATTATTCATGTTTCTTTCTTTTCTTTCAGATGGAATGGGGCGAGTCCTTGCTCAAGATGTATATGCAAAAGACAACCTACCCCCATTCCCTGCATCAGTAAAAGATGGCTATGCTGTTCGAGGTAAATATGTTGGTTTTTTTAAGGGTCATCAGACACATAATATCTATTTTTCTACGTTTTTTTCTCTATCCATATTCCTGAATACTGTTATATCATGTACAAGGCCCTGAGTTCTCTGGCATGACAAAACCAAAAGATACTGTTATTGTAGCTTATGCTTTTAGCCCTTTCACATATCAGAAAGCAGACAGCCTTGATCTGGAAGTCTTCTGCACATTTTCTATAGGTCCCAGGAAAAATGAGCAGATTCCTAGCACTCAGATTAAATGTAAAAGTCTGTTCTCTTCATTCAAACTTAAATATCAGTAAAGGATTTGATGAAACAAAGGCATGAAACCTTTAATTCTCTCTGGAAGAAACCATGTATCAGAGTTCTGGAACTCCATATGCCACCACCCTCAGAGTTCAAGCCCTCAGAGTTGCCAAAAATTGTATAAAGCTTAAAAGCAAATAATAAATAACAGTTGCCTGCCTAAAATCTGATCTGGTAACCCAGGATAAGATTTCAGCTAACTTGCTTTTTTAACTCTTATTTGATTTTTTTCCTTTGTTTTTCTGTGTATAATATATTTTAAAATAGGGATACACTATTATATGATTACATTGGTCTAATTAGCATATGTATTGTTTCATATAATTGTTTCCTGTAATAATAATGTTCAAAATCAATGTTCTTAGCAATTTAAAAAAATCAATATATTATTTTGTGTTCATTAGTTATTAACTCAAATAAAAAAATCTAAAAATAGTTCCCACCTTTTCAGGGTTACTTAAAAATACAGTTCCTTTTTTTAATTTAAATTTTTTATACAATATGTTTTGGTCATGTTTTCCCCTCCTCCAACTCCTACCAGATCCTACCCACCTCTCTATCCACACAACTTTGTGTTCTTTTTCTCTCTTTTTCAAAAAAAAAAAAAAAATTACAAAAAAAATACATTAAAACAAACAGGCAAAAGACCAATAAGATACAAAATACCAAACAAACCAAATGAAACAAAAGGCCACAAAATAAGCCACTGATTGTTATGTGTTGGTCATACTGGGCATACTACTATAGGGCCTGCCATGTAGTAGGGTTGCTATAGCTGGTGAGAAAGCTGATTTTTCCCTTTGCTCTTGGGTATCAATTTTTTGATATGGAATTATAAAATATCATTGGTTCATTAATTTTCAATAAAAAGTAATTTTTTTAAAATACTGCAAAAATAAGTTGTTTCACATATTTAAACATTTGTAAAATGTTGATAATTCTTGAAGTAATGTTTTTTTGTCTGTATTTTAAATTATCTACAAGGCTTTTCTTTTTTTTTGGCTTTTTTTTTTTATTTATATTTCAAATGCTATCCCGAAAGTTCCTCATACCCCACCCCCACCCCTGCTCCCCTACCCACCCACTCTTGAACCTGTAAAAGTGGCATTGTAAAAATAGCATTTCGGAAAAACTTCTAGTTTCCAAAAAAGAAAAAAAATACAAAACTCTAGTAATTTGTTCACTCAGTTAATATTTATAAAGGTTAAGATACAACATGTAGTAATAAAAGGGATTCTATGTTAATTTTTTTTGTTTTGCTTTGTTTTTCAAGACAGGGTTTCTCTTTGTAGCCCTGGCTGTCCTGGAACTCACTCTGTAGACCAGGCTGGTCTATGTTAATTTTTGTCCCTCTCTACATCAAAGTAACAAAGGTCAACTGTGAAAAAGTGACTCAAACAATATTTTATTTAAGCCTTTAGAAAAAGATAATGCCTTATACTTAAAGAAACAACCACGCATGAGAGTGCATGTCTGTAATTCTAGCACTCGGTGGAAATCCAAGAACTGTGGGCTACGTGATGAACTACAGACTAACTTGTACTACAGAGTGGTGTTCCATTAAGAACAGACAAAGGGGGAAAAGAAAGGAAAGAATAAAATTACTCCACATACCCTCTTTAAAATAGAAAAGGTTGTTTAATTGTCACTGCTACAGCAAATATAATTAAATATTCATATGTAAGGTGATTACCTCTATATATAGGCCTCAAATTCCTTGCTATATCAAATGACTTGAAAATTACAGTAGTGATCATAAAACTCAATAGATAGGCCTTATATTGCCAGTAGTATTGATCTGAAACCCAAATAATATATTTAGGAAAACATGATATTCTCTAGAAATTCTTTTTTCTTTTTTCCAAGTCATTGCCTTACTATGTCATTGAAGAGGAATGGACGAAACTAAACAACAAAGGCTTTTTTTTTTTTTTAATCCCAATTCTGGATTTTTTTTCTTTTTTCCAATTTAAAAATTAGTGGCTTTAAGAGCTAGGGAGAAAGCTCAATAGGTGAAAGTACTTGCCAAGTAACCTTGAGGACCTGAGCTCAAATTCTCAGGTACCAAGCATGAGTGTCTCTAATCCTACTTCTATAGGGAGATGGGAGGAAGAGTCAGAAGCTCATGAACCAGCTAGCCCACCATATACAGCCAGAAAATGTCAAAGGCCTTGTCTTAAATAAGAGAGTCGGCAAGGTTATTCACTGACATCCACATGTACCCTGTCCTACACAGGTGCTTGCCTTTGCACACAGAAATGTACATATATGCTCAAAAAGTTTATTCAAGTAACTTTACCTTGCACAGTGATTCATGTCTGTAATTCCATTAAGTGAAAGACAGGTGTAGAACTATCTCAAATTGAAGCCCAACCTGGTCTGCATAGCATGTTCCAGCCCAACCAGGGCCATACAGTGAAATCCTATGACAAAAATAATTTTTTAATACTCTTCACTCCTAAAAATAAAAGTAAGTAGCCAGAAATGAGAGTGTAACTCAGTATTAGAGCACTTACCTGGCATGGCAAACCTCTAGTTCCAGCACTATAAATATACTAAGTGGAAAATATAATGTAATAAAGCTTATCTATTCCAGTTCATAAATAGGATTATTTCATGTCCATGGATTTTCCAAATTCCCTTTAAATAAATAAGAAAATATTAAGCTAAAAAACTGTTACAAAAATATTGGAGAAGATTAGGTTTGCAAAGTGATATATTCATATGTCCATGGATATATCTCCATGAATATAATTTATTGTTGTTATTATTATTATTATTATTATCATCATCATCATCATCATTATCATCATCATGCCATTTGAAAGGATAAGCCAAACGAACATTATGGTAGAAAAGTACATCGTATACATGAAAACCATCTCCATTGATGTCAAGAAATGGCACAAATCAATCCACTTCTGCTGATGCTTAGAATCTGTTGCATACCAAAGATCAAGCCAGTCATAGAATAGCCATTGTCTACTCTGTGAAATCAGATATACACTCCACTTTCCTGAAAATAATTTTAATGAAATCTTAGAGCCTCAATACTAGGTTCTTGTTTCTTGCTAAGTTCATACTGATTTATTCTTGGCTCTGTTACATCTCACAGCTGCTGATGGTCCAGGAGATCGTTTCATCATTGGGGAATCCCAAGCTGGTGAACAGGTGAGCTTCATAAGCCTGAAAGACACTGACGATTTCTGCTTCACAGACTCTGGGCATCCAATTATAAGTTTTCAATATCAGCATTTGGAAGTCATAGAGAAGGATTAGTTAGGATACTGTCAAAAGGATAAAAGAAAAATCCCCTTGTGAACAATGAAGAAACATTACTTAACAAACCTACATCTATCAATATATGATGAATAATTTTGTTACACCCCCACAGACATGCCTCATAAGCATTTCCCAGCCCTATGATTGAGTGATTCTTCCTGTAAATTTTGATTATTCTGGCTAGAACTACATGCACCTCAATGCTTAGATGCTTAAATAAGGAAGCCAGAGTTACTATTGTTAGAATCAACCTTCTACAGATGATATTAACCCTGTTTATTTTAAGTAATTATAAAAGTGCATGAGAAGTTGAGGAAGAAAAGAAGACATGGAGATAGAGTTTACCAAAACTGACACTTTTTAAAAATTATTTATTGCTATTTTATTTTCACCTACTACTTAGAGGGAAAAAACAGGTAGGCTTGGTGTGTGTGTGTGCATGAAGCATATAGGAAATTTCAATTTACGAGAGAATACCTTCTCACCTTACAGAGTAAAGAAAATATGTCACATATTCCTAGAATGTACCTTTGTCCTTGATTCCTTCGTATGCCAGTTGTATTGTCTGATCTAAATAGATATATAAGGTTTTATATATCCAGTAATATCTTTAACATTGGGTTTAATATTATGTAAGCTGGTAGGAATCTTTTATCTACCATCTAGAATTTATGATCTTAGAGAACAGCCAAATTGTTGCCAGGGTTGGTGGTACTTGTACAATCCTAATGGTCCCTGAGACCTTGCAGGAGGGTTGTGAGATGCAGGATAGCCCAGGCTACACAACAAGATCCTAAGTCAAGAAAATAAAACTAGTATTTTAAATTATTTAATAATCACATTAAAATATCTTAAGAGTTGATTTATGCCAAAAATTAAAGAAAAATAAAGGGCCACCCAGATGGCTCAGCTGGTAATGACATTTGTCACACAGCATGAATACTGAGTTTGATCTCTGGAATCTACAACAAAAGAGAGAACTGTCTCCTGAAAGTTGTCCTCTAGCAACTGCAAGTGCCATGATTCACACACATCATACACACAGTAATAATAATAAATAGCGAAAATTAGGGATTCAGCTGCAATAGAGCTTACACATTTACTGATGGTAGTACATAGAACCCAAGGTGCTATGAAGTTAACATAGTTGAGCTTCAGGTTCAGGAGCCTAGGTTGGTGAGATGGCTCAGAGGTTAAGAACACTTGCTACTCTTTTAGAGGACCTAAATTTGATTTCCAGCACCCTGGTGGCAGTTCACCACTGTCTGTAGCTCCAGTTCCAGGTTATCTGCCTTCTTTTGGCACCAGGCATGGACATAGCTCATAGACAAAATACCCATACACATAGAATAAAATAATAATTTTTAAAAGAAACAATAGCCCTGAAATTCACTTTAGGGTTTACTTCCTAATGCAAATTATTTAGCAAAAAATTCTCTTTAGACCTATTTGACATTCAGTGTTCCACAGGCCCAGAAGATAGTTTGGGCATTAACCCCTCTTAGAAAAACCACATATCTCACATGAAAACATTTTCATCAAAAATAAATATGCTATAAAATGGTCAGATGCATTAAGAGATGTCTCAGATAGTTTCTATATCACACTCCTCTTCTCAAAGCTCTGGGATCTAGGCAGAAGATGGGTGGAAAGAGCCAGAGTAGTAGATGACCTCAGAGAAATAGTATTTTCTAGACACAAGGTGAATACACATGAACTTAACAGTTGTAATAACAGGTAAAAGACCTACACAAGCTCAAGACAAACAAAAATGCATGCAGCTTGCATGAGAGGGCATGGGGTGGGCATGGAGCCCCACCCCTCCGAGGAGCTGTTGGCATTTGAGTACTGCTTGCCAAAAGTAAAGTAAGTGTAATACCCGGTATCTACCGCACTTCAGGGCAGACCTGATACCCTACAGTAGGCAGATAACACAAACTGTATTTGATGGGAGAGGGCAGGATCAAGTTAGATGGGTAGGGAAGTGAGGAAGGATGTGGGAAGAGCTGGGGGAGGAGGATGGATATGATCAAAAGACATTAGACAAAATTTTCAAAGAATTAATAAAAACATTTTTGGATGTCCCAGATAATAAGTAATATCTGCAATTGGAAAGCATAATTTTTAAAAGACAATAGCCCTAACTTTTCATTTTAAATCTTGCATTATTTTGGCAGAAATTTACATGAATATGTAACAATTCTGAACAATACTCAAATGTATTTTATTGAATTAGCAGAATGAAAGGGTTTAAAGTATGTAACTTGTGCTAGAACTTATCTATCACACTTGTCTATCTCCAATGACTGTGGGAGAAATACAGGAAGAACACTGGAGGTATATACCAATATGCAATACATACTTCATGAAATTCTCATAATAATGAGATGATGCACATTCATTTATCTGTTCTAGAAATATTTGTTGCTGCCAAGTGTATGCCAACCACTTTCTAGGCTTTGGGATTATAGAGCGCATATCTGGAAAAGGAGAGGTTGTAAAGATTAATGTGGCATTGTTCCCAAAGTTTGGACAGAGTTAAAAGGAACCACAAAAGGATGTGAGACATATTAAAAACTAGCTAAAGTGGCATTCCATTACTAGGTCTGAAGGAGAAAAGAAAGACAATAGCACCTCAACCCGGAGAGATTCATAACTATGAGACAGCTCCAAAAGGAGCTGTGGCCTTCAGTTAGTGAAGAAGCCCTAACCACCACCAAACTGCAACAAGAACAAAGGGAATGACAGATCTACTTCTCTGTTGACTAGTCCCACTGTCTAAACCTTATCCAGAGGCCAAAATGATGGGAACCTGCTTAAAATAGAGCTCTCAACCTTCTGGGCCAGAGCAGAGGTTACAAAATATTGGTGTGATCTGCAAAAGCAAACCAAAAGTGAGCAATTTTTTTGCCTTTGTAGAATTTACATTCTAGAATATATAATTAGTTTAATATTTAACCCTAGATTGAGAGGCTCAAAGTATATTAGCTACTTTGTGGTAGTTTTGTGTTAACAATATAAAAGATTTTTTTCAAGGATTTTTCTTACTATAAAGGATATTCTGATTATAACTTCTCACTATAAAGTACTTTATACTTATTGTAGTGGGATAGTTTTCCTTAATCATTGTCTAAGGTTTGTATATGCGTGTGTGCATGTGTGTGTCTGTGTGTGTATGTGAGTATGTGTGTGTCTTAAGAAGCATATAACATACGACTAGAGAGATGGTTCAGCAATTAAGAGCACTTGCTATTCAGTTCCCTGCACCACAGGGAGGCTTGCAACCAATTGTAATTCTGTAATTCTAGTTCCAGAGTATCAAATGCCCTCTTCTGACCTTTGGTAGCAACAGGACCACTTGTGGTGAACATACATACATACATACATACATACATACATACATATAGGCAACATACTCATATACAAAAAATAAAGCAAGCTAGAATACTTTAAACATTTTTTACTATTGTATCAGTATTTTCTTTTAGGAGTAATTTGAAACCTCCTTGCTTCTATTCTGTCCTAAATTACCTCTGACAGATAATTGTCTTGAAGGCCTTTACAAACCTATCAGATGGATCGTATAGATACATGCTTTTGTTTTTTTGTTTTTTTTTTAATCCACACTGGGATGTTTTAAAATAGTTTAAATCTACATTTTAGACTTTTATTAACTGATAAGTGAAATACCATGCTTTAGGAAATTCATCAAGATAAATAATTTGAATGGCTTTTCTGGACCAAAAACATTACTTAATGAAGTACCATATTTGTCAAACAACAGAACTGCAGGAAACTATCAAAATGATGGGTTTTCATATTTGTCATGCATAATCTCCTATGACTTGGAATTTTTCTCACGGATTTTCAAATCACTTTATATTAACACAATTCATATTATTTGAATGAGAAGCAATAGTGTCAATTGTAAGTGGCAGTCCTTCAAGACAAAGCTCCAAGAAAGTACTTTAAAGTACAAATTAAATCAGCTTAAATCAAGTTGTAAACTCTTTGGTGTGAATGCAGTTATTTATGGGTAGCTTCTACTACACTGGCTCTAAGTGAGTAAACTATAAGAGTTTTCATTATTTGTTTCCTAAAAATGATATATCCCCTGAAGATTTTCCTTTGAAGCAACTAAGTAACCAGCAGTCTTTTATGTTTACACTTTCAGCCAACTCAGACAGTAATGCCAGGACAAGTGATGCGGGTTACAACAGGTGCTCCAATCCCCTGCGGTGCTGATGCAGTAGTGCAAGTTGAAGATACTGAACTCATCAGGGAATCAGATGATGTATGTCACCACCAGGTTCCTGTGGCATTATTAGAAGTCATACTCAGTGTCTACAGTGTTTATAAGATTAACTTGGATGGGAGGTAGTGTTAATGTATTATGTAGGTCTCCAGTAAATAACTGTCATAAAAATTGAAAATCTTTTGACATTGAAGGAACTTTTATGTTATTGTTAAGGTAGAATATGAACTATGCCTAACATGAGAATCTTCACAGGCAAACAAAGAAATTATTTCACAATAAAAACAATGATATTAACAGTTGACATATCTTTTTCAATAGCAATTGAGACTACCTTCTGATAAAAGTGATGAAGGTGTTCTTGGAATCAGTTTAGTATAAAGGACTTTGGGCAAGTTCTTGAACCAAATGACCTTTTCACCACTGGTTTTCAATTCAGGGAAAAGATCTGCCATCCAATAAAAGCCTGGAAATGTTGAATTTGTGTCAATTCCCTCTGTGTTGTTTCAATAAAAGATACTTATGGGATCTAAATAGGCTATTTTGTCAAGAAAACTAATACCAGTTTTTAAAACCAGACTCCTGTGAATTGCCCTGGTTATGTTTCTATTGCTATGATAAAATCTATGCAGAAGCAGCTTGCAGAGGAAAGGGTTTTTCAGCTTACAGTTCACAGTCCTTCTGTGTTAGGGCAGGCACTCAAGGCAGGAACCTAGAGGCAGGAACTGAAGCAGAGACCACAGAGGAATGCTGCTTATAGGCTTCTTTCCCATGGCTTGCTCAGTCTGCTTGCTCCACATGCCCAGGGATGGCACCACCCAAAGTAAGCTGGGCCCCCACCTCCACCCCACCCCCATCAATCATAAATTGAGGCAATGCCTCACAGGCTTTCCTACAGGTGGAGGCATTTTCTGTTGATGTCTTTTCTCTTCTCAGATGATTCTTGCTTATGTCAAGTTGATCATCCCACCCCACCTCACCCCCTAAAAAATAGCACAGGCTAGAGATGGTCCAGTGGTTTAAAGTACTTCCTGTTCTTGCAGAGGACTAAAGTTGGATTCCTAGCACACAGGTTGTAATTTCATTTCCACGACATCCAACAGCCTCTTCTCAACTTCATGAATACCAGGCACACATGTGGTACATACATGCAGACACAGCATTCCTACATGTAAAATACATCTCTTTTTTAAAAGCAGACTATTAGGAATAAAACTAGGAAAGTTACAATTTTTAACAGTTTTATAAACTGATAATTATACCTGTTTTGTGAAGTTTAAGGAATCTTATATTCTGAAGGAGAGATTAAAAAATAATATATATTCTTGTAGATTAAGTAAATAATAAAATACAACCATGCTAAGAGATAACCACCTTCCTTGTTCTGGAGATTTTTTTTTTGAAGCGAAAAGAGATTTTCCTTTTTAATCATCTTCCTCATATATAAAATTCAACCTTTGGCACAGTTCAGATTACCTGCTCTTAAAGCTGTCCACACAGAGATGTATTAGCATCAGGGAAGAACATATACATCCTCAAACTATGAGATAACAAGGCACAATTCCAACGTCACAATATTATTCACAGCCTATGAATGTAAAATTGATAGTTACTATAAGGTTACAGAAATCTACAGCCATGCTATACTCTCCTATATGTATTTGGGAACCTATACCTGTACATCATTTCTATAGGTATTTGGGAACCTTGACACAATATTGAACTCCATAGCAACCAAAAGAGACGCTGTTGGCAGGCACCTTCATTTATCACATGTGTGGGTATATATGTACATCATATATATGTGTGTGTGTGTGTATATATATATATATATATATATATATATATATATGATTCTTGAGAATCCTGTATACAAGATACAGTTCAATGGTTTAATTGATATGTTTTTAAACCATAAAAATTAAGAGAATGTACTGTTTATTGGCACCAAACCTAAGTTTTCAGGAGCTTTCTTTAAAAGTTCACACCGTACCCATGAAAGGAGTTGCAGACAAAGTTCGGAGCAGAGACTGAAGAAATGACCATCCAGAGACTGCCCCACCTGGGGATCCATCCTATAAACAACCACCAAGCCCAGACACTATTGCAGATGCCAACAAGGTTTTGCTGACAGGAGCCTGATATAGTTGTCTCCTGAGAGGCTCTTCCAGTACTTGTCAAATACAGAAGTGGATGCTCACAGTCATCCATTGGATGGAGCACAGGGTCCCCAATGAAGGAGCTAGAGAAAGTACCCAAGCTGCTGAAGGGGTTTGCAGCCCCATAGGAGGAACATCAATATGAACTAACCAGTACCCCCAGAACTCCTAGGGACTAAACCACCAATCAAAGAAAACACATGGTGGGACTCGTGTCTCTAGCTGCATATGTAGCAGAGGATGGCCTAGTTGGTCATCAGTGGGTGGAGAGGCCCTTGGTCTTGTGAAGGTTCTATGCCCCAGGGGAATGCCAGGACTGGGAATAGGAGTGGGTGGGTTGGGGAGCAGGGGGAAGGGAGAGGGGATAGGGGATTTTCAGAGAGGAAACTAGGAAAGGGGATAACATTTGAAATGTAAATAAAGAATTTATCTAATAAAAAAAATAAAATATGAAAAAAAAAAGTTTACACTGATTTTTTTTTCAAAGAGTTAGCAAATGGTTTTCTGCTCCTCTGTATTTGTATATATTTGGATATGGGCCTGTCTGATGATAAAGTATCAGAAAAGTTCATTCCTACTGATCAGAAATCATATAGGCTATATTAGACTACATTATTTAAAATTATATCACCTGCTCTAATTATAGGGTACTGAAGAACTTGAAGTACGAATTCTGGTGCAAGCTCGCCCAGGCCAAGATATCCGGTAAGTTTGGATATTCAGAATATATAACCCACTTGTCAGGAGAATATAAACCCACAGCTGTGTCAACTAGCTATTTTTTCTCAGGCTTTAACAGAAGTTTCTAGATTTTATATCCCATGTCTATCCTGCTTTTTAAATTAAAATAGTAAAGATGTATAAAATTATCAAAACCAACATGAAAAAAGGGTAGAGTTTTAAGTATATATTAACAGTTAATTCTTCTTCTAGACAATCCAAAATTACTGAGTCCTAACCCATAGATTATCCAGAAATTGGAATACAAATGATTATGTGTCTATACAAGTAGCTGATAGTACACTCTCCTCAACTACCCTTAATAATGTAATAATTTGTTGTTTACATTTAAAGATGAGGTTTCTATGCATAATTTGAATTATTTTTGTTGCACTGCTAAGTAACAAAGCTGTGCTTCTCCCAGCTTTATGGCAGCAGGCTGAGGTATGCATACCAACAAGAAAGTAGCCTCAGATGGGGATCAACCTAAGGTGTCTCGATGGAAATCAACTCTAACTAATCTTATTAACATCATTCTCCTTATCACAGAGCTAACCAGCTATAGACCTCTGTTAATGCTGCTAGATATTTTCATGTAAATCTTTGCCTCATATCAGAGAAAGTTTGAAATTAGTACTTTTACATATAATAAAAGAAAAAGAAAAATATAAAGTAACCTCAAATGTAACATTTCTGTTTAGCAATCATAGATATTTCTATTTTGTCTTCTGTAGTGTGATATAATTCATTATTTGGCTCCTGACTTATTTCTGAACCTTTTTCCCCCTGATTGTCTCCTTTCTGATACTAAAGTTTCCCTCTGAGTAGAGAAAAATGTTAATCTTAGCCATAATGCTTATGGTTCTGCTCTGACTTTCAGACCCATCGGCCATGACATTAAGAGAGGGGAGTGTGTTTTGGCCAAAGGAACCCATATGGGCCCTTCAGAGATTGGTCTCCTTGCAACTGTGGGTGTCACTGAAGTGGAAGTTAATAAGTTTCCAGTGGTTGCTGTTATGTCAACAGGGAATGAGGTAAATAAATAGACAATATAATAATATTATAATAGACAAAATATACTAATAGACAAATATAATAAAGGAGAGAGCTTATAAAATAAAACCCTTCCTGACATCTGTTATCTGTCATAAATGGAACATTGTAGATTATGGTTCTTAAAAATGGGGCCACATTTCTGTAACAAAGAAATAATAAGTTCAGGTACAGAAGATGGGTTAGAACTAGAAACCACAGATTAAGAAACTGGAAGGATCCTGTCCTTAGCTGTTCCTTGGTTCCTGTGACCTGATGGCTCTGGGTGTATCCCTCTTGGGACAGGTATCTGAGCAGAAGTGGTGTTCTCACCTGTACTCTCAGGTGTCTCAGCACTCCTGGGAAACCTGTTCTCTCCCAGCGGGATTTGTGTATGGAGAGCTGTGAATCAGGGTCAGCTCCAGGGCACACACAGAAACCGGAACCTAAATAACCATTCTCTATTACAAGTTTCTTATATTAATCATTTGTCTATTATAAGACATTTAATTTGTTTTCCAGTTTTATTGGTAGCATAGATAATGGTATAATGAACATTCAGATTGATTTGAATATTCCATTTTTCTGTTCAATTCATAGCCTTACCTAGGTCAATGCTTTATTTTAAAACATTAAATCATGTGTTACTTTATTGCCACCAAAAGCATATTATTTACCTTCTCTTAAATATTGGAAAATTATTTTTTCTATACTGTCACCAATACTGAGTATGTTTATTGTTTAGCCTTTCATAGCCTAATTTGACTATTTATGTTCACTCATTCATTAATTCAGTCATTCAAAAATGTGTTGGCATTTCTTTACTTCAGGCCATTATCATACTTACCCATATAGGTGATCACACTTGCATGCATACATGCACACATACATATAGGAACTTTTTTTTTTTAGATTTATTTTTATTTATACTCTGTCTGTTTCTGTGGGTGCTCTGAAGATATTTTTGGAGTCCTGGAGCATCAAATGGAAACTCTAGCAGCTCTTCAATGAGGGAAAAATATTAGCACATATCCACTCAATCAAACAAAATGTCCTAAGGTCCTTATTTTATGACAAAAATATCTAATTTTGGGAGTTCAACCAAAATGTCATAATTCAAAATGAGTGAATTCGTTAACATAGAAAAATCTGTATTTGTTACTTTTCTGTTGCTGTGATAAAATACCATGAGCAAAAGCAATTTAAGGGTTTGTTTTAACATACAGTTCTAGAGGGCTAGAGTGTATAATGATAGAAAAGCTTGCCAACAATCCCTAGGAACAAAAAGCTAGTTCATCACATAATCATCTACACACAGGAAACAGAGAAAAAAAATAGGAAGTAAAATATGGCTATAAAACCTCAAAGCTGGCCCCCAGTGGTTTACTTTCTCCAGCAATGCTAAACCTCTAAAAAGGTTGCATAATGCACTAAACAACACTACCAACTGTGGTCCTAATGTATATGAGGCTATGAGGAGACATTTAGCATTCACGCCACTATATCCCCTGAACAAAGAGACTAAAGGAATTCAGTGAAGTGCAGCATAACCAAAAAGAGAATCTTAGTGACAAGACTTCTTACCTAAATCCTTTCCTATAACTTATAACATTAATTGATTTATGTGTTTTGGGGGATGCTGAATCAAGGTCTTATGTAGCTAACTTCTAAGTGGCTAAGGATGATGATCTTGAGCTCCCAAGCACTGGAATGCAGGTCTGCACCACCACCCCTAGTCTCAAAGAGCCCTTGTACTTGCTCTTTGCTAAGAAGCTCTAATGCTTCACAGTTGCCTTCAGATCAAAAACTCATCTTTATACCAAAGTGGCATATTTTGAGATGACATATTTCTCTACCATATTACAAAATGTTAGTAGTACCTTAAAAGGAGTGAGCTACAACAGTTTACATACCTGATTTTGAGGACTGGAGTTGGTTATTGGGTGGTTCTCAAGGAGATTTAGTGAGGACAGTCCAAAAAGAGACGGGTAAAAAATTGCCAAGCAGGTGACTTTCTGAAACAGTCATTCTCACCTTTGTTTCCTACTTGGAGCTACAATTAAATAAATTTGTTCATGACCTATGTCAAAATACTGATATCTAAATCAGTTTGTATTAAAACAATATTGCTTCTAATAATTTGAGTTACACACTTAGTTTGGTATAGAGTTACACATAAGTTCATGAAGTTCATGTTTCTACTTCATTCCTCAGAAGTAAAGAAATATTTTGGCAGGGCACCAACTTGTAAGACTTTACAAAACTCAGATGTAATATACTGAATGCCTAGAACTGGGGACTTGGGCTATTGCTGTGGACATGTTGGTAACAGAGTAGAAGAAAATTTGGGAATAAAGTAGAATAGAGCCAGGGGTAGTGACACACATCTTTAATCCAAGCACTTGAGAGGCAGAGGGGTCTCGGTAATTTGAGAACAGCCTGGTCCGTATAGTGAGTTCCCAGCTAGGTTGTACAGTGAGATCCTGTCTTCAAAAAAAAAAAAAAAAGGAAGTAAGGAAGGAAAAAAGGAAGAAGAAAGGAAGGGAGAGGGGGATTTAATCTTTGAGATCTTGGGAAAAGAATGGACTGCAAAGGAAAAATTAATGTCTAAAAGTTGGATATTAAAAAGCTAAGAAGTTGGTTCCATTGACAATACCCCCCAAAAGAAATGGTGTATTTTTTTCCTTCCTTTGTATTTTAATTGTAATATGTTTTAATACCTGACATTACTAGAAATATAACAGAAAATAGGATTAAGTTGTAAAGAGGACAATTGTGGGTTTATTCTCATATATTTAGCCTTCCATTTAATTCTGTATTCTTCTTTGAAAATAATTTTAAATCCACCCCATTTTTTCTCATTCATTCTTCTTTTTTTTTCTTTCTTTTTTCTTTTCTGTAAAGATTTATTCATTTATTATATGTAAATGCACTGTAGCTGTCTTCAGATACTCCAGAAAAGGGCATCAGGTATCATTACGGATGGTTGTGAGCCACCATGTGGTTGCTGGGATTTGAGCTCAGGACCTTTGGGCAGTCAATGCTCTTAACTGCTGAGCCATCTCTCCAGCCCCTTATTCATTCTTCTTTATTTCATTTATTTGTGAATGTAAAGAGGGAAGAGAACAAAGAATAAAAGACTAAATGGTGATGGGAATCGCCTAACTTTCTTTTTTGTTTTTCTTATATTGGATATTTTACTTATTTACATTTCAAATGTTACCTACCCCCTTTCCCGGTTTCCCGTTCACAAACCCCCATTGCATTTCCCCTCCCGTTTCTGTGGGGTATTTCCCTACACTGGGGCATCTAGCCTTCACAGGACCAAGGGCCTCTCCTCTCATTGATGCCTGACAAGGCCATCCTCTGCTACATATCCACTCCCTTTTTTAACCAGCTATTATTTCATTATATCAGTTTTATAAAGTACTGGTTTTCCAGTTATAACTCTTCTACTATTTCTGGAACTATTTTCAAAACGTAACAGAGGCAAAATTAAATACTATAATACCAATAACAAGAGTAATGATATAAGCACACAATTTTCTCTCTATAAAGGCAGGTTATAGCCTTTATAGAATTATGAGTCCAATACTTTTGCTAACTGAATCAGAAAATTCATCTATATCAGCACTGCAATAGCAGTTTTCCAGTTACTGCTAGTAAAGGCAGGTTATAGTATCCTATAGCATATGATAAAGGTAAATTAGTGTAGTATTTAAGGGAAGACTTTCAGGTAACACAACATGGCAGAGTTGTTTTCCAATTTCCTTATAAGCAAATAGTTTCAAAGCCACTACTTCTAAACATGAAGCCAAAACTCTGGGCACATAACATCTCCAATGAATCAGAAAGAAGATTAAAGGGGAAACTGTAGCTATTGCCCTGGGTATTCCATGTATTAACAAAGTTTCTGAGGTAGTAGGCTTGCCTTCTGCCTCCTTCTCAGTCTATTTCTAAGTAGTATTTTGGGTCTGAGGTTGATGCTCAGTACTATAGTACATGGGGCCCTGAATGTGATCCTTAGCACCTTAAAAATAAAATATTTGTGAAACTTAAGTATATCTGGGTTTTTTTTTACCTCATTCTCTCTTCTCTTCTTCTTCTTCTTCTTCTTCTTCTTCTTCTTCTTCTTCTTCTTCTTCTTCTTCTTCTTCTTCTTCTTCTT